>NC_135220.1:20142290-20442290 GCF_052324685.1 Brachyhypopomus gauderio | reverse complement strand
CCTCTTATTAAAATATCCGAATCTTCTGCACTTGCGTCATGCCTGCCCGTCACAAACGTAACAGAATGACCGACCCTAAAGATGTGACGCAGCAGAGTGCTAAGACATTGGTTGTTCCTATACAACCGTTTGATAGGGACGCCTTCACAGAGCAACTGTACTCTATCCAAGCCTTACTGGCTAAGGACGCTGAGGGTAAGCCTGTGGCGCTGCCTTCTCTGTGTCCCTGCCCCGAGGAATACGATGGCGAGAACGGATTAGTCAGACTCTTTCTTCTTCAGAGTGAAGCATATATACACGACACCTCACTGTTCCTAGCCCACCTGAGAACATACTGGTGATATTTTTGCGGTCTCTGTTGAAGGGAAGAGCCCTGGAGTGGGCTGACATTATCCTAAAACACCGGGCGACGGACGCCTGGACCGTGGCAGGGTTTTGTCGCTTGCTGTGTGAAAGGTTTGGGGGGGGAAATTATGATTCTACTCCTCAGCCTCAACGGGGAATAACCGCCGACCTGTGGGTCAGTAGCAGGCTTAGGACCTCCACGACCCCCGATGATTGCATCCTGGAAGCCACTCCCCAACGGCCCCCCAAGAATTTTTTGGGGGGACGCAGTGGCCACTCACCCCAGGAGGTCGGACGTCAGCCCCGATACTCTTTACTGCTTGTGTGTTTATGGTTTGTTAGTTGTGTATTCTCATGTATGCATGTTCCTAGTTGTGTAGCGTACCCTTTAAGTTAATGTTCCTCTCCCCGGTAGTTTGCATAGCTCCCTCTGTCTTCTGTGTCTTTATCGTGTCTGTTAACCCCTCTTATTAAAATATCCGAATCTTCTGCACTTGCGTCATGCCTGCCCGTCACAAACGTAACAATACACCTCTGATCACAAGAAGCTTTGTTGTAGTGACACCAGGATACATGAATCCATGTATCCATCCATGAATGGGGTGACAGCTTGAGGTCTGACTGACATGGATTTCTAGTGCAGTGCAGAAAACCCACCAGACTCACAAAGTTAA
This sequence comes from Brachyhypopomus gauderio, assembly GCF_052324685.1. NCBI lineage: Eukaryota > Metazoa > Chordata > Actinopteri > Gymnotiformes > Hypopomidae > Brachyhypopomus > Brachyhypopomus gauderio. Next base: position 20,441,271 of record NC_135220.1, on the reverse strand, counting down.
CTGCACACCATGGTGATGAAACACATACAGTAATATCCTAATTGCTTGGCTGTTTCCATCACTGTAGGTAATGACAGCTTGAGGTCTGACTGACATGGATTTCTAGTGCAGTGCAGAAAACCCACCAGACTCACAAAGTTAACTGCACATCATGGTGATGAAACACATACAGTAATATCCTAATTGCTTGGCTGTTTCCATCACTGTAGGTAACGTAGCCACAGAGATAAGCCTGCATGCTTTAAAAAACCTGCCTATCACAGTCACCTGTTGTTTTGCCTTGAGCATTTGGTAAGTTAGTGATGACCAAGTCTTTTTCGGAACTTTAGCCTGAGCACAGAGTACTCCTTTGTATTGTACCTATAATCCCCCACCATTGTAGGCCATTAAAACCTGTTCTGCAAGGGTGTAAGTTTTCAATTAAACCCTGGGAGACCTGAGCTGTATACCTATTTCATAACTGACAGTTTGCAATTTTATGGATTGTGTTAGTAAAACATGCAAGGAGCAAGTTTATGTGGCTCATCTGACCTATAACAAGACTACTCCTATTTCAAAGGAGGCCTTGCATCCATCCATCCATCCATCCATCCATTCACCACTGCTTATCTGGGTCAAGATCTTCCACCTCAGTTCCCAGGACTGCCGAGAGACAATCACTCCAGTGTGTCCTGGTTCTTCACCTGGGACTCCTCCCAGTCAGACATGCACTGAACACCAGTATCATGGACCAGTATATAAACTAGCATGTAATGACACTTACATGAATTACATAATCTGTGTTGCTACAATACTTTATATACCTTTGATATTGATAACAACATCATATGTTTGTATTGGTTTTGCATTGCTCAAGATCTCACATGGTGCTGATAGAATCAAAGCTATTAAGACCTGCACTTCTCATCTCATGTTAGTGGCCATGTATTACCTCCCAATTATTAGCATTTACATTGTTGTTTTTACAACATATCTACATCCAAATGCTAGGATAATTAACTCTGTGCTGACACAAACTATTCCACCCATGTTGAATCCCATTATATATACTCTTAAGACAAAAGAGATTTTGCAGTCTTTTAAAGAACTGTACAGACGAGCAAAGCTGAACTATGCAATTTCATGAAATATGATTAGCAATGAAGAGAATTAAAATGTCAAAACAGCAGTAAAGTGTCTTGAAAGGAAGCAAAGACTTCTAAGCTATACTGTGGAGAAAGCTCATGTTCAGGAACTGTAAATGAAACTAGGGTTTCTCTCAAAGAAAAAAATGTCTTTTGTAATAATTAATTTGATGAACTCAGTACATACATCTAAATAAATGACTTTGAATTTTTTGAGTGTTTGCAATGAAATTATTTTATTGCACCTTTTATCTCATTGTTTATCAAAACAATAATTTTAAAACACCTATTTTCAAAATACACTCTAATTCGAAACTTTTCTCCATGCAAAAACAAGAAATGTTGGTCTCTTCACACAGCAAATTTGAATTTTAGATTTTTCCACTATGAAATTCTAATATGCAAATAACTGCACCAGTGTTTATCTAACACAAAGCAATTATGAGGTATGTAAATTCTGAGAAGAGTGAGATTTATTAGGGGCAAATACACAATCAGAGTCATTAAGACAGTCCAGGGACATAGAATTGATGATACAAACAGATCCAGGGAATACATGAAAACCAGGAAAATCTAAAAGACACATGAACAAGCGTAGGATGGAAAAACAACATATCTGTTGTCAATACAGTCAGCCCCGTCGACAGGGGGGGACAACCGGGTCTGTTGTCCCGGGCCCCAGGGCCAGGGGGGCCCATCAAAGAGCCCAGCAATTTATTTTTTATTTAAAGTCTATAATTTCAAATAATCTTGAAATCTTTCATTAATATAAAATTCTGTACTCAAAATAAGCTCAATGGCTAAAATATATATGTTTTTACATATCTGCATATTTTCCATTAAGTGCATACACCCCCGCTTCCCATTGAAAAATGGTTTGATCCAGCACCAACCGTAGCCGGCTGGTACCCGTCCAACAGTGGGAAATATAGTGGTGGATAGTTAAAGTAAACAGAAATCTGGAGCGCGGAAAAGAAAGGAAAAACATTTACCTGACGAATTTTAATTTTGCATTGTGTTCCAGGTTTGAAAAGTGCTGGAATTTAGGCAAAAGTACTTGAAAATGCTTGAAATTGTAACTACTTCGTTTCACAACAAATATTTATCTGACTGAACAGTTCTCTTGTATTACGTTAACAAATACGAGCCTCTTGCAATTCCAGGACGAAACATGAGAGAACGTGAAGATGTTAAGATTGGGCGTTTTGAAAATAAACAACCTTTAAATAATGTGATAAAAAGCGAATTATTTCGAATCATTCCGAGTATATGTATAAATATTTAACTTAATTAAGTTTAACGTTCTGGGAAATATTGAAATGGACCTTTAAAGTGACGTACAAGTGCTTGAATTCCACCTTATAAAGGTGTATGAACCCTGCAAACATGACTTTGTTCTTTGCGCTGAGGCGCGGAGCACGCAAAGTTACAAAATTCGAGAGGTGCATGACCAATGATCTATATTAGATCAATAATATAGATAATAATAATATAGATTAATGTAATATAGATCAATCAGTAATATAGATCAATGTGCACGACCTCGCGAATCGACAGCGCGTGAGGCCCTCGCGCACGGGCGGTACCACTGCGATTATGTCATTTTCGCAAACCAGTCAGCTGTCAGAAACAACTTTGATGTGTGGCTATATTATATACTATATGACCTAACACAAGGATTGTCTGCTACAGAGGAAATTCAAATGACGTAAGCGCGGGGGGGGGGGGGGGGGGGGGGGGGGGGTTAGTCTTTGTCCCGGGCCCCAGCAAAACTGTCAACGGGCCTGAATACAGTCTACAGTCAACAGCAGCATGTGTTGTACATTTTGCCAACTTCTGATCTAAAAGTCTGTCATCACTCTTTTAGAAAAGTATTTCCTTCGCGCCATCAGGATAGAATGAATTTGATTGTGGTTGGATGAGAAGTATAAACATATAATATTCCGACACCCTATTGGTTTGTACATGATACATCGCACCTGCACACGTCACGTCACACTCCAGTGAGGACGTAGCAGATGTACACTACCGTTCAAAAGTTTGGGGTCACTTAGAAATGTTCTTATTTTTCAAAGAAATGCAGGTTTTTTTTTTCAATTTAGCTAACATTAAATGCATCAAAAATACACTATACATTATTAATGTGATAAATGACTATTCTAGCTGTAAACATCTGGTTTTTAATGCAATATCTACATAGATGTATGGAGACCCATTTCCAACAACCATCACTCCAGTGTTCTAATGGTGTTTGCTAACTCTGTAAGGAGGCTATTGGATATTTAGAAAACCCTTGAAAACCCTTGTGCAAGTAGGTTAGCACAGCTGAAAACTATAAAAACTATAAAGCTATAAGCTATAAAACTGACCTTCCTTTGAGCTAGTTGAGAATCTGGAGCATTACAATTGTTGGTTCGATTAAACTCACAAAATGGCCATAAAAAAACAACTTTCAATTGAAACTCGACAGTCTATTCTTGTTCTGAGAAATGAAGTCTATTCCATGCGAGACATTGCCAAGAAACTGAAGATTTCCTACAATGGTGTGTACTACTCCCTTCAAAGGAGAGCACAGACAGGCTCTAACCAAAGTAGAAGGAGAAGTGGAAGGCCCCGCTGCACAACTGAGCAAGAAGACAAGTACATTAGAGTCTCCAGTTTGAGAAATCGACACCTCACAGGTCCTCAACTGGCAGCTTCATTAAATAGTACCTGCAAAACGCCAGTGTCAACATCTACAGTGAAGAGGCGACTCCGGGATGCTGGCCTTCAGGGCAGAGTGGCAAAGAAAAAGCCATATCTGGCTAATAAAAGAAAAAGATTAATATGGGCAAAAGAACACAGACATTGGACAGAGGAAGATTGGAAAAAAAGTGTTATGGACAGGTTTGTTAAAGCTTGCTGGCTCTCCCTTTTTAATTTGCTACAAATCCATTAGCATTTTCTTGAATTAGCTTGCTATACCCACCACGGACCATGTTGACTTCATCCTACAGCCGTGCAGTGGATGGCACTGGGGTAAAATTAGGTTCAACAAGTTGTCTTGTTTGAGTGCTTCTGTTCATTTACTCTTTGAGAGTACCTTTTTGGACCAAGTGATTGTCAACGACAATGATGAATGACAAATAATTTATTTTGGGGGGGTGGGAGTATAATTGAAGTCTACTAATCAATCCTGCCGGAACAGGATACGGGAACTCTTTAATTTTGAAGCGTGCGTTCCGGCAACTGTTTGCCTCGATCCGGTAACATTTTATACCGCCAGTGTAACAATTTACACTCGCCACCCCCCAGTCGACGCTGTAAACGCTGTTTGCGTTCCGGCAATGTTTGATTTACAAATTAAGCCCTGGTAACAATCCTTTGCAGATATTAAAAATTTTCCTGTATTTTAGTAATAATATGGTTAATAACAATTGTATTATCACTACTATTTATTATTAATTCACTGATTGTTTTAAAACCTAATATTTGACACATCTATTTTGATCATTTAAATTTTTATATGAAATTCCTCCATGCTTCTTGAATTAGATATTTTTCCAATAACACATATTCAAATATTTCATGCAACCATGACATACACAGATAATACAACGATTTTTCATCCGGTCACATATTACATCAATGGATTTTACAATGTTCCACATACAAAGTATTACTATATATTTATTTGTTTTGTGTACGCTGTAACTGTTTTAGGCAATTATTTTGTCATGGGCACAGAACTAAAGTAATTAGTTACTCACTACTTATTCAAAAAAGTAACTGAGTTAGTAACTGAATTACTTTATAATAAAAGTAACTCGTTACCAGGGAAAGTAACTATTTGCATTACAGTTAAAAAAAGTTATATGCCAATGAATAAGGATTTTTTTGAAAAAGCAGTTTTCACAGTCAGTTGAAATGAGTAGATCAGATAGATGAGTAGATCAGATAGGTGTAACTTTTGATATTTATTGCACATCAATAGACCAGTGCAGGATAAAATCCTTTAAAATCCCAAATTATTGTAAAAAAAAGCAAAAAGCAAAAGTAAACAGTTACACTATATAAAGTGCATTTACATCTATCAAATTAAATTATCTCAACCTGAGACAACTGGTTTGTTCACAACAGAAGTAAACTTAACACTAAAACCTCTATTCTTAATTAAATAAATCAAATAAATCTGGCAGACATTCAGGAACTAAAGTATTTTCTTAAATAATGTTTATATCGCCACCTTGAAAATGCTAATTTTTCTTCGGCTTGCTCCTGACTCGCCATTTCTGCCTCTTCTCCGTTTGTGTCGCGTCACTGGCGTGCTTCTGCACGCGTGTAAAAACACTGGCTCTGATTGGCCACCATAATGCTACCTTAGCCAATTGCTTACTGACTTGTTAAGTTAAACAGGTGTTACACCGAGAACTGTGACCTATCGAGATCTGTTACTCCTCACTAGCCTAGGCAGGGGTCCGCTCGGATTACTGTTAGTATATCAATATATAGTAACGCACCGCTTTTAATGACCAGTAACGTCAACGGCGTTGTAATGACAGGAAAAGTAATTAATTATATTATCCCGTTACTGACAAAATGACGTTGTTACCTAAAATATACCTTAAAAATAACGGTGTTATTCGCAACACTGGTCATAAACAATATAAACATAGAATCACTGAATGCCCTACATTCAAAAGCAAGACAGCACGTTGTCTGTGGGTTTTGTTTGTCACTTCTGATTGCACCATGTATTGTTTTTTACATGTGTGGCCCGTAGTAATATAGAAAAACCCGACTACGCCACCTGGGGAGTTTCACCCTAGGACATCTATTAATGTCAGCCAATAAAGGCACCTAGACACACACAGGTTGTAACGCGGGGGTGCGGGCGGAATGTTGAGGCACAAACTCCAGCGCGCACACTCAAGCGCAACTTTATTGAGTGTCTCAAACTCGGAACACATACACACAAGCACGGACGTAATGACACTCAGACAAAGACGAGCAAAGGACACTGCGCGAGCGCACATTAAATAGATGATCAACACACCCTCGTGATTTCGAGACAAGGCACAGGTGTGACCACGAACACGCTCACAAACAACCCACACCCACGGAAGTACATACATGGACACAACGACACGCAGACAACGTAGCGGCACGCCCACAGGGAAGGGTCCGGAGCTGTCACCGTAACACAGGTAAACCTGAATAAATATCCAGAGATGTGGATTGAGGTAATCAAAGGTTTATTCATAACCCATCCATAAAATCACTTCTTTTATTAATATTACTTAAAAGACAGAATTAACACACAATGCAGAAAATAGTACAGAAACACAGGAATTCCAAAAATCTGGCCTACTGACCGTGCGTGCCCAAGTACCAACAGTCTGGCCCTGTCTATATTTTAAAATCTCCAGTACACACCCACACCAGCAAAAGTGCAATGCACGTGAACTCACACCACAGCAAGTAGGGTGCCAAACCATGAGTGAACGGACATCCTGGTGTCCTACAAAAAGAAGAGACAATTAGAATTTACAATTTCTCTGACCACTAGGCCCACGGGACACCCCTGTGATAAAGCGCGACCCTAAACCCCTCAGGTGTATAGGAGGAGGGAGTTGCACTCTATGGGTAGTGTCGGGCGAGGGCCTTGTGGCCTGGAATAAATCAAGAGGTCGAAACTTTGCCTTTTTCCTTTGCACATTTATTTTAAACACCTACAGCTATATACATATTTACAATGCGCGTTCATGGAAAGAAATAAAACAATATTAAATTGAGTCCTCTTAATCAGAGTTTACAGATTGGTGACTGCAAAGTCACATAGATCCCATCATCACATACATTGTGAGCCTGCTCTCCCGGACTCGTTCCCCACTCTACTAATTACACCTCATTATATTCTATAAGCCCCTCCCCCAGAACATTCCATTCCTGATACCGGTACAACGGGAACAAAGAATATAAAACATTCTAATTGCTGTCAACATGCGATGAATAAACAGCTTTGGTCACATCTTTTCATGTCATGACATTGCTCCATTTTACATAATTCCCACATGCATATACAATCATTTTTATACAGTTCAAGTTTGTCCCTCCTCTTCTGCAGAGGTTGCACCTGCCCAGGTAAGTAAAAGCCTGAATTTTAAACTCTTACTCTTTTAGTCAGTTGGATGCAGACTGGTCACAGGTAAGTATACTCATAAATCATAATCATAGTCATATGTCTACAGGTGATGTGTAGGTGTATAGGTCTACATCATCACACACCCCCCACCTTAAGCTCGACACAATCCCAGTGGCGAGAAAGGAAGTCCGCTGTAACATTCTGGGAGCCTTTCCTATACCGAATGTCAAAACGATAGGGCTGCAATGACAGATACCAGCGTGTGACTCTGGCGTTAGAATCCTTCATCTTTCTTATCGACTGCAAAGCCCTATGGTCAGTCTCAAGGATAAAGTCATTGCCCAGCAAATAATACTTTAATGAGTCCAGGGCCCATTTTATAGCGAGGGCCTCCTTTTCGATGGTCAAATACCTGGCCTCTCTCAGTTTCCTGCTTATATACAGGATGGGCCTTCGGTCCTCTCCTTCATCCTGCAACAAGACAGCGCCCAGCCCCAAACCTGATGCATCAGTCTGAACCAAAAATGGTCTGCAAAGGTCTGGGCTGACTAGCACTGGTTCCTTGCACAGAGCGTCCTTTAGTTCATTAAAAACATTTTCACAATCCTGCATCCAGTTGACTCTCTGTGGCATGTCCTTTTTAGTTGCATCTGTCAGTGGTGCTGCCACCGTTGAGAAATTGGGAATGAACCTACGGTACCATCCTGCAAGACCTAGAAATGAGCGCACCCTCCTCTTTGTAGTAGGTTGCGGTGTTGCCCTCACAGCCTCAACCTTGTCCACTTGGGGTCGTATGTGTCCCCCACCCAGGATATTGCCTAGGTATGAGACCTCCTTACTAGCAAGATGACACTTACTTGGATTTGCTGTAAGGCTTGCCTCAGTGATCTTTTTCAGGGCAATACTCAGATGTCTCAGATGTTCCTTCCACGATGAGCTGTATACCACCACGTCATCGATGTAGGCTGCAGCGAAGTTCTCTGTACCTTTGAGGACTTTATCCATCAACCTCTGAAAGGTTGCAGCAGCTCTGTGCAGCCCAAATGGCATTCTGAGAAAGTGGTATAGTCCTGAAGGTGTCCTGAATGCTGTCAGCTTCCTAGAGGCCTGGCTAAGTGGTACCTGCCAATACTCTTTACATAGATCAAGTGTGGACTAAAATCTGGCCTTCCCTAGCCTCTCTATGAGTTCATCCGCTCTTGGCATAAGATATGGATCAAAAGCTGATACTGCATTCAACTTTGAAAAGTCCACACAGAAGCGTAAGCCTCCGTCTTTCTTTGGCACTAGGACGACAGGGCTGCACCATTCACTGTTTGAAGGCTCAATGATGCCCATCTTCAGCATCTCCTCTACCTCCTTTTTCAATTCCGGGACGAGTCTTGCAGGCACTCTACAGGTGGTCTGTCGGATCGGCTCGTCTGTGGTGATTCTGATGCTGTGTTGGGTCATGCCTGTGCGTCCTGGTTCCTCTGAAAACAGTTTGGGTGGAATAACCTGTCGTAATTCAACCTGCTGCTGTGCACTCAGGTGGGAGATGTCTGGAAGAACTGCACTTGCACCTCCTGTAGGAAAGTACTGCTCCAGGGTTTCATCATCTTCCTCGACAGCTCTAATCCACAGTTGTTCTGAGCTTGTGGTGTTTGGCTCATTCCATGGTCTCAGCATGTTTATGTGGAAACTCTGAAACTTCTTCCTTCTATCGGGCATTAACAGTTCATAAGTGGTCTCTCCAGCCTTTTTGTGCACCTCATAAGGACCCTGCCATTTGGCCAAAAGTCCTGTGTCACTGGTGGGCAGTAGGATTAGTGCTCTCTGTCCTGGCTGTAACACTCTTTTCCTTGCTGCTTTGTCATACCAGTGTTTTTGATGTTCTTGAGCCTTTGCCACATTTGCATGGACAAGATCAGTCAGTTGCCTCATCTTCTCTCTCATCTTCAAAAAGTGTTAGGATGTTTAGCTTCTGTTCTCTGTTCTCACCTTCCCATGCTTCCTTTAAGACATCCAGAGGGCCTCTCACCTGGTGACTGAAGAGAAGCTCGAATGGCGAGAACCCGCTCGAAGCTTGGGGCACCTCTCTGTACGCGAACAGAACATATGGCAGCCATGTGTCCCAATCTGTTCCGCTGTTGTTCACCAGTTTTCTCAGAGTCTGCTTGAGAGTTTTGTTGAAGCTTTCAGTCAAACCATCAGTTTGAGGGTGATATGGCGTGGTGTGAATACCTTTAACACTAGAAGCGCCAAAGCTCCGGTCATTTGACCGCTGTGACGTCTACTAGAAGCGCCGCCTCTGGTCGACCTAATTATACCTAGAAGCGCCGAGCACCGGTCACTTGACCGCAGCAGCACAAAAAAATAATAATATCTTTGCACTGGATCCAATTTCAGAACCCTCCTTTCATGACTTTTCCCAGAATTGTCCTTTTAATAAACTAGTATTTTTACATTGTTAAAAGAAACCCTGCACATGCTAGTTTCAATCGATTTCGCTCGTATCTCTGTAATATTGTCGTCGTCGCCTACACTTCAAGACTGTGATTCTCTTTTCTGCCAGCGGGTGTCGCAAAGATTCGTATATCATTTAATATTTAGTATAACTAAATATTATTATAGTCAATATAAATATAGTTATAGTCAATAGTTTTCAAAACTAAATTATTCACAAAGTTCAAACTGATTATTGTGTAAAGACAAAACGGAATTCGTCCGTTGAACGAAAGTGAAAGTGTTTCACTTTCCAAAGTCTTAAAATATATATTTTATTTATTAATATTATTTAATATATACTATATATAAGTTTACATCAATGGTTTTCAAACCGTGAGAGAGTCTTGCTTTGCCTAATAAATGCTTTAGTAGTTTGCAGGAATTCTGCGAATGGTAATTAGCCTACTTATCAAGTCAATATCTCAAAGAAATGATCTCTCCGGTTAAATCCCTCTTCGCCAGGGCTAGCTGTTAGACACATACATTATGTATGGCTGTATGGTATTACAAAAGAATTAAGCAGAATGCAAGTTACGTATGTAAATGCATACCTTTGCGAGCGAAACTGAGATGATGGCATGGGCAGTGCTGTTATGAACACTTTATTCACAATAGCATTCATGAGGCAACGCGAGCTATAAATTCGTCAGCACGCGGCTACACAGTTTGCTTGAAAGCTTGGTTTGGGTGATCGAACAGCAACACAGTTTGCTTGAAAGCTCGGTTTGGGTGATCGAACAGCAACACAGTTTGCGTGACTCCTCGGTTTGGGCGTTTGAAAGGTTGCATAGTGCAATTCACTACATAAATGGAACTTAATTTGAGGTGGGGAACGAAACTTATGCAATATACGCTAAAGAGAGACGGGATGCACCCGTTGTTGGCCTGTAGCTGTGTTCTACAACCTCCAAAACCTGGCTGTAATCAATAAATATTGTTCAAACAGTGCATGAACATTAACCATAGCGGTGGAGGTTTATTCTCAAGTTCACAATTCACTACATAAATGGAACTTAATTTGAGGTGGGGAACGAAATGCAATATAAGCTACATGTAAATCACCGAATGGTGATAACGCACGTGATAACATGGTCTTTAGGACGTGGGATCACACATCGACATCGGCTATTCACCGATCAAACACCTCATTTGAAACGGCAACACAATACGGCGAGATAAAAAGTGAACATTAGAGAGGAGAGAGGCAACTATATTCGTGAAGCCATCCGTATCATTTTAATAATTTTGCGTTTTGTTACGCAAAGGAACATAGCCTACCTTTTATAATGATATTTTTGTAATTAATTTTGCCTATTTATGCTTTTTGTTCTTTGTCTAACACAAAACATTATAGACATTTATTTGTAGATTTGTTATGTTCACCATAGCCTACAATTCACTAACATACACAACTTAGACATTAGACATTAAAACTTGAAATGGCGTAACATTGAGTATACAAACAAACTTGCTTTAGCTCGGTCTACGGGCTTCACTTTGCTACTCTGAGTATCGAACAAGCTTTCTGTGGATGTGGGGGTGGAAGGCTGCAGCGCAGTCTGTAGCATTAGCAAGACAAAAGACGTGAACGCTTCACAGTGGGGGTGCGGGCCAGTGGTTTAGTGGTGTGGCGAACGAACATGATAATCTAGTGACATATATGCCAACAGAATAACACACAGACAAATAAGCAAACTATTACACTAACCAAGCAAACTATTACACTAACCAAGAAACAAAACAAACTATATTTTGCATTTACGTTTTCGCACAAACCAGGAAATGCAATATTAAACTAAACAAAACTGGCAATGGGGAAGCTACTGAGAACAAGGTCACAAGGCACTGATTCTAAAAGGTTTAGTCACATTAATTTGTTAACATATTGACGTTACGTGCAAATGTCACCATTACGAATATTTTGTTTGGGCTCATTCTTCCTTTTGTGCAAAACGCCATCTAGCGTTAATTATGTGTCAGTACCAGCTCCCCTGTGTAAAAACTCAGGCGCGCTTTAAGTAGGTGAAAACAACACGCCGCTAGTAGGAGGTGGTGAAAGCGGTCAGATGACCGGCCCTCCGCGCTTCTAGGTATAAGTATGTAAATGAGGCGCGGCGCTTCTAGTGCTAATGCCTAACAAGCTGTACACATCTTTCATGAATTTTGAAGTGAAGTTTGTGCCCTGATCTGTCAATATCTCTCTTGGTATACCTACTCTAGAGAAGAGCTGAATAAGAGCATTGACAATCTGGCGTGTTTTTACTTTTTTAAGTGGAAAAGCTTCTGGGTAATTTGTAGCATAATCACACACAACAAAGATGTATTGGTTGCCATTCCTGGATCTTGGAAGTGGCCCCACCACATCCATCGCAATGCGTAAAAAAGGGACATCTATTATAGGCATATTCACCATAGGAACCCTGTCTGACTTCCTCTGGGGTGCTATAAGCTGACACTCTGGGCAGTTTTTGCAAAATTTAACAACATCCGTATATTGACCTGGCCAATAAAACCTATGGGCTATACGGCTACAGGTTTTGGCTTGCCCAAAATGACCTGCCCAAGGGTCTGAGTGACCCAGCCTAAGTACCTCCTCCCTGAGATCCTGTGGAAGTACCAACTGTCTTTATCAATGACTCTGTATAGCTTATCTGCTTTAACAGTGAAATGACAACCTCCATCTGTGCCATGACCAAGTTGTTTACTTTTATTAACACTAGGACTACCACCATTTTAATTCCAAACTTTTCTACCTGGCCTCCACCAGGGGGCAGTTCTGGGGACATTTGCATCCCATTAGGCCACCCTTTGTTATGCACATGCAGCCATTATAGGTAGACGGGGAGTGGGTGGAGGGGGGGGTGATGGTGTGAACCATCAGTTCATTGTTCTGCTGGATGTGTTCACTGACTCAGATAGAGAAGAAAAAACTCTGGCCTCCCCTTGGGGAGAATGAGGGAGATTGTCTTTGTGTTTGGATGAATATGGATGTCCAATGTAGCAGCAGTTGGTGAAGCATTGCAGTGGTCATTTGAGCTGTGTTTTTTCTGCCCTTCCCTTTTTATAATATAAATAATCTTTATTTCTATAACACCTTTCATACATACATGCATGTGCTAAAAACTACTGAAAATAAGGTTTGTGGGTGTATGTGTGTAAGGGTGTATGTGTGTGTGGGTGTATATGTGTTTGGATGAATATGGATGTTCAATGTAGCAGCAGTTGGTGAACCATTGCAGTGGTCATTTGAGCTGTGTTTTTTTCTGCCCTTCCCTTTTTATAATAAAAATAATAATAATCTTTATTTCTATAGCACCTTTCATACATTCATGCAACTCAAAGTGCTAAAAACTACTGAAAATAAGGTTTGGGGGTGTATGTGTGTAAGGGTGTATATGTGTGTGTGGGTGTATATGTGTTTGGGTGAATATAGATGTCCAATGTAGCAGCAGTTGGTGAACCATTGCAGTGGACATTTGAGCTGTGTTTTTTCTGCCCTTCCCTTTTTATAATATAAATAATCTTTATTTCTATAGCACCTTTCATACATACATGCATGTGCTAAAAACTACTGAAAATAAGGTTTGGGGGTGTATGTGTGTGAGGGTGTGTGTGTGTGTATATGTGTTTGGGTGAATATGGATGCCCAATGTAGCAGCAGTTGGTGAACCATTGCAGTGGTTATTTGAGCTGTGTTTTTTTCTGCCCTTCCCTTTTTATAATAAATAATAATAATCTTTATTTATATAGCACCTTTCATACATTCATGCAACTCAAAGTGCTAAAAACTACTGAAAATAAGGTTTGTGGGTGTATGTGTGTAAGGGTGTATGTGTGTGTGGGTGTATATGTGTTTGGGTGAATATAGATGTCCAATGTAGCAGCAGTTGGTGAACCATTGCAGTGGTCATTTGAGCTGTGTTTTTTTCTGCCCTTCCCTTTTTATAATAAAAATAATAATAATAATCTTTATTTCTATAGCACCTTTCATACATTCATGCAACTCAAAGTGCTAAAAACTACTGAAAATAAGGTTAAAAAATTACTTTTCTCTCCCCCTCATTTCTATCCTGTCCTGTATGGTCCACCTGTATGGCCCCCATTCTTTGTTATGCACATGCGGCCACTTGGTAATGGGTCATAGGGTAATGGGTGATAGGGTGACGATGCATTGACTCAGATGGAGAACAAAAAAAAATAATCTGAACTTTAGTTATTTTGACCAATCAGCATATCACCTTTTGCAGTGATGAAAAGGGATGGCCGTGATGGGTGATAGAGTGAACGATGGTGATAACGATTATGTATGTATCCGCCCACATGTGGATAAAAATCCATGTAACCACTCATTTTACCACTCATTTCACTAACTCTTGACTGAGAAGCAGGGGCGGACTGGGGAGAAAAAGTAGCCCGGGAGTTCCTGACAGACTGGCCCACTATATATATATATATATATATATATATATATATATATATATATATATATATATATATATACACATATACATATATAATACATATATATATATAATATCTGTATGTGTGTGTATATATACTGTGTGTGTGTATATATATATATATATATATATATATATATATATATATATATACACACACAGTATATATACACACACATACAGATATTATATATATATATATATATATATATTTGTGTGTGTGTGTGTGTGTGTGTGTATACTGTATATGTGTCTATGCATGGCACGTAGTGTATATGACGGCGTTTATTGTCATATGGACAATATTAATTCCAGCAATAATATGATTACAAAGCCACATAGTGGCTTTTAAACAGTCCACCATAAGACCACCAAACAAGTTGTTTTACGCAAAGTGCATCCTAAAGAACAACCTACAACTCTAACGTGGGTATTTCTTCCTCTTACCTATTTGTGGTGGTTAGTTTTAATCTAAGAATTTCAATAGGTTTTTAAAAAAAAACACAGTGCGCAGTGCTCTGGAACCTTTAAGACCGCCACTTGCGTCCGTGTTAACCGTGTTAAGGTAATTTGTACATGGTGCCTTAGACGTTGCAGAGGCGACAGCAGTACATTTAAAATAACATGTTATCTACAATTTAAACTGCTGTATGTTTTCGTAGTCCGGCCCGGATTTTCTGGGACAAGTTGTTTTTTTTCTGATCTCCGCTGCATACTGTCAGCCCGCCCAGTCCGCGACCCGGTCCAACTTGTTCATGTGTTTACAGGCTCAGTCCGCGGCCGCGCTGAGCAGGTTAGTGTGACTGGAGCGGGGGAGGTAATAACACCGTTAAACAGCAGCGTGACTACAGGCCGGGACCGCAGTGCGCGGCAGTGGCTCCTCCACGGGCCGAGTTAAACCACCGGCGGCCAGCGGCCCACCGGCCCACTAACCCATCGGCCCACCGGGGAAATCCCCGGTAGCAATGTATGCCAGTCCGCCCCTGCTGAGAAGCAAAGATGGCAAAGTTCTACAAGTCACAGCAGGTTTTGGAGATGATCCTCAACGATGTCAACCCCAGTGACTCTGAGGGAGAAGAAATCATCCTGGCTATCAGTAGTGACTCTGAAAACTCTTCTGGTAAGATTTACTAAATGTCCTTTTTTGTTTACTGGTTATGGCTGTTGTGTTATTGAAAGAGACACACTGCAAAAAGTACCATCTTGATAAGTTAAAATTGCTCAAGAATATTATTCTATTTCAAATAGCTGAGGGTTTTTTGTATAAATTTATGTAAAAATATCTTTACCTATACCTATTGACAGTTTTAACTACTTAAAATAAGGTTAAAAAATCAGAGCCATTTTGAATAATCAATGTGCCACTATAATTCAAATATTATGTTTGTGTCAATTTCACATTATTTCAACCTTCCACAAATCAAATCTCAAACATATGGTCCTGTAGATGAGCAAACTTCTTGCAAGTGAGCTTGCAGTCTCATGAGGCAGCCAAAGGTGTGTATTGAAAGGTGTGTCAACAGCAACCACCCACAGCTGACACACACCTCATTTACATAACACTGGAGGTAAGAAGGGCTTATCACACCTGCCAAGAGAGCAAGAGTCTAGTTGGGACACTGTCGAAAGCAGGCGGCTTGGTAGTTCTAGTGTTAAATAGTGGCTTTAGAGTGCTATCCTGGCTCTGAAGCTGTTCAAGATTGATGGGTAAACTGGTGTTATCAGCCATGGGGAAGTCTAGCTTTTCTACGACTTTCCCCTAATTTTATCTTTCCTTTTTTCCTTCTTAGACTTTTTCTGTATAATCTCTGCAGCATAAGGCAGTTATTTGAGCAGTTCAGCATTTCTTTCAGCTTGCTGTCTGGTCACTACTATAGCCTCTGCTGTGTTTGTTGTTTTATTTAGCAGATCAACCAAAATGGGGATATCTCTACTTAGTATTACAGCATAGCGAGCATTCTCCACCACTCCTACATTTACCAGGTAATTTTGACCCTTGATTGAGATACTAATTTCAGCCGTTGGGTAGACCTGTTCATCGCAGTGAATGCATTTTACTCTTAGTTTACCAGTAGTGCTAAATTGAATGTTTTCCAGGCATACTTGAGTAACTAGCAATTGACTTGCACCAGTGTCTATTAAAGCCTTGTACTTCACGCCTGCTATTTTGACAGTTGTTACAGTTTTGTTACAGTTGTTTCATTACTGTTGTCTTGTATAATATAGGAGTTTTCTCCCCTGGGCATATCGCAAAGACGGTTAGAACTGGTTGGTGGATTTGGACATTCGCTACTTTTATGCCCTATTTGGTTACAGCTAAAGCATCTAAGTTTTAGTTTCACTGCTGGACCTGTGCTGCTCTTACTTCGCTGTGATGTAAATGTAAGTCTATGTTGTTCACAACCAGCGCCATAATCATTAGCCTCAAACTTACCGATTTGCTGGTTGGCGGTTGGTTTCCCAAGTCGGAACGTCCCTTCAGCTTGCCGCGCCGCTACGAAGGCCTCTGCCATCGCGACTGCCTGCTCCGCTGAAGCCGGGCTGCGTTCCAGTATCCAGCTCTTTAGTTCGGGGTTGATGACGTTCAGGAACTGCTCCAGTACGATCGTTTGTCCTATTTCGTCTTTGGACTTTTCTTTTGGGCGTATCCATCTCTACAGTCCCATGAGTCTGGTGAACAGTTCCTTTGGCGTTTCGTTTTTAAAACATTGTCCTTGCGAAAACGCTGCCAGTAAGTGTTGAGATTTACATTTTAATCCCTTCATATATTGTTTACATTACAGTATTGATCAAGCAGCTTATCATAATCCATATATAATTTGACCAGTCTTAAAGTATTAATCAAATTTCTAATATTAATTACTTTATGTTTTGCTTACAGTATAGTATTAATCAAATAGCTAATTATCAAGTGTGTCTGAGAAAAGGCCTGTATGCTCTGTCCCATACTCCAAGTGCCTGTCGTTTATTAAAAGAACAGGATGCTTAAGTATAAGAATGTGAATGTATATCAGTTTGACAGGACCAGGAAGCGAAGGCCTCTCTCCCACTCTTAGTAAGGAAACATCTGTATGTTTAACGTATGTGATCTACGTGCAACTCCTATGTATGGAACCACTATTAAGTCTGTGAAAATCATAATTGGCAAAAGTCATTGTAAGATTTAGGGAAAAAACAAGATGAGCTCAGCGGATTGTGAATGTCTTAGACAATCAGCCTTTGTCTAACAGGCTAGGTTAGGGAAAGTCCAAAAGAAACGGGGGGGCTTATACCCAGGCCACACTATATAAAACAGGAGGAAAATGTGTCAGGCAGAGACCTGCGCACAGAGCCATAGGGTAGAGTAGATAGGCTTGTGTGTGTTCTCTCCAGAGCGCTCTGTATTTTTGTATACATTTAATAAAAGGATAAAGACAAGACTGGTAATGTTTTCTCTTGCAATCAATGAGCATGCTGTGCTAGGTGAAAGAGGATCAAAGCACGACAATTGGTGACCCCGACGTGATTTTGGAACTTTTTTTTCTCATCTAATGACTGTCAGTTCGTCCGTGCCGGCACAAGAACAGTGGTAAGGCAGAGCCAGTTAAACACTAAATCTGCAAAATTGAATTGTAACCAAATTGTGGTGAACTGACAGTACTTGGATGATTCTAAATTAAATCCAGTCTTTTGTCTAAAAAGGTAAAAGTATATGGTTAAAAAGTTGTAACCAAGGAATAGGGTTTCAGTCCCTAAGGTAAAAAGGGTTTGAGTCCCTACCGGCTTAAGTTGCTTTATTTCTGTGGTTTGGCGAACCGAACCTTTCGTTTGACGAGACGATTGGGATATGCAGGGGTTCGAGTCCCCGCGAGCTAGGTTTTGAGTTGACCTTTGGACCGGAGGAATCCATAAATAGGCTTAATTTGGACAAAGCAAAAAGCCGGACAAATAACCTGAATTGATTGAGGGTGGTAAAACCTCGCGGTGTCAGAACAGAACTCTTATTCTATATTTAAAACTTCAGGTGAGTATCTGTTTTTTATCAACATGTGAGGAAATGCAGAAGTCATACAAACAGTTTGACGTAGAATTAAATACTTTAGAGGAACAGATGAATATGACCAGTAAAGTGATTTATACTATTGAAGAAAATCATAAGAAGTGGCTGGCTGTTATGCGACATTAAAAAGTATGGGTGACCAAGTTAGGACCGTGCACTGTACACCCAGGTTTGGTTTTAATTAATTATTTCAGTAATCATTAATTATTATTTCATGTTTTATAAAAAAAAAATAAATAAATAAAATATTGCCATTACTAAATAGAACTAGTTGTTATCATTATTGAGCTGAAATAGGCATTGCAATGATCATGTAGTAAGTAAAAGATAACTGAATATGTTAAGTTTATGATTGGTAGGGGTGGGGCCTGTTTGAATCGGACCACTGCACAGTGTGCATGAAGAGTTGTTCTGGTTGTGCATATTGATTGAAGAACCTTTCGTTATCACCCCGCTGCAGCCCAAATGTATGAGTTTTGAAAAGAGTGTTTCTTCAAATGAGTGTTTGCAATGTTGTCAGCTTTCAGTGTATGTAACTTATTTAGTTAACACAAATATATTCTTATCGGTTCATATAGCACTAGAGCAGGTGTCTGGCATTCCTGTCCGATCATAGTTTAAGTATAACCGTAGCGTTGAAATATGTGTTCTGACGGTTCGGAGATTATGGCTAATTTCAACTATTAGTGTTGTATATTTTGATATTGAGGCGTCGGTCCAATGGGGGACAGCGCTGCTTCCCATGAGTCCTTGCGACTCCGGTATCGTTCTCTGTTGATGTGATGTCTATGCATGATTGATTTGTGTACTTGATTATGTGCGTTGGTTTAAGTTTCCCTTCATCAGTTTATGTAGTTGTACTGTGTGAATTATTTCATGCCATGTTTGTGTAGTGTTGTCATGTTATTGCCATTCCCTCATGTTTTGTGTATAAATTAAGTCTATTTTATTCATATATTGTCATTGTTTGAGCGTTGTCTACGTTTCAGGCCTTCCCCTAGTCTGATTATACCTTTGAGGTTCACATATTGTGTTTGGTTAAGGGTTAAGTGTTTTTATTCGTTGGTCTGGCGTTCGTATGAGTTTTTTTCGTCTACGTTATAGTTTGCTTTGGTCTCAGACTACACCTTAGGGATCATAAATCAAGTTCGGTTGTTAATAAGTTCGTGTGCCGATTAGTTGGGTTCGCTATGCTGACGGTCTTTTATATTTTAATTGGTTGTTGGGTTTGTCCTGTTAATGTTAGTGGTTTCTCTGTATCCCATCTATATATTGGCTGAGTCATCTGTTCAATTTCTTCCTTCGTTGTTAAACAAATAGTATAGTCTGTTCTTTGTCTGAGGTGTTCTAGTTTTGAATTGTAAGTGGGTGTTGAAATGAGGTCTAAGTGTAGTTTGGTTTGTGTGTACGTTATGCCTTGGTTTTGTCCTTCCTCTGTATTTAGTAAAAGTAATCAATCTTAGTTGGACGTCTTGAGAAAAAGTGCCTCGCCGCGCGTGCACCTGTCGCGTGAGGACAGTGTGCTTAGACAAGCATTCCCGCCGCTCTAAAAGTTACATTTCATTCGTGTATTTGCATCCGCCTCCTAACCGAGAATCGTTACATCTTCGGAAAATAGACCGACTGGTTAAAAGTGCGCACGTTTAACTCGCAAAATTATCAAACGCGGAAGATCTAAAAAGATTTAGATCTGAGACACATAAACGTGCAGCAAAAGGAATTTATTCAGGAATTAATGTAATAGTAGAAACTGTACTAATAGATAAAACCGACGTCGTTGAGTTTAAAAAGCGCGAGCCGCCCCTTGATACTAGATATTACTACTTAAGGCTAGAAAAAGGGAACTCGTGCCGTGAGGTAAAAAGTGTTAACTGCGTTTTAGAAGGGACTTGGATGGAGTTAGTTATATATAGCACACACACAGGGGTAAGTGAAGAGAGTGGAAGGTAACATGTCAGAGAGAGAAACAATGCGGGGCAATGGTTTGAAGTCAGGAAGTGTCTCCCTAGTAGAGGAACTGATAGAAGCCAGAGAAGAATGACGTAATGTCACAGAACAGCTTCTCTCACTCCAGCATTTTGCACTAGAGTGTTCTGAGTTGATGAGTCTGTAGGCCCGTACCAGGGCACTAGATCTAGGAAAAGTGAATCAAAATTATAGGAAGTTTTAAACATGCCATTTGTGCACAGGCCCACTGGCCTTGGAGAATATCAGCCTCTGCCATTGACTGACGTCACTGCCCTATCTGACCAACTTCCCCCTCTCAGTGAGGGAGGAGGCAGTTGGCTAGTTAAACTGGACAAGCTGTCAGCAGGAAAGAGCTTGGCTCTGGGAGACTTAGAGGAGGGGTAATAATAATAATAAATAAACATAATAAAAATAAATACTTGAAATCGTTTACACTGCGGGCCCCGAATATATAATTCATGAAAGTAGTTTTTTGGATATTAATCAATGTTTCCATGTTTTTCTAATTTTTGGAATGGGTCTGTGTGTTGTCAGTTCAATATGAGGAACCTGATGCCAGTTAAAGTGATTAGGGAACAATTAATAATAATAATCTTTATTTGTATAGCACCTTTCATGCATACATGCAACTCTTAAGTGTTTTATAGAATAAATAAATAATAATAAAAAAAGAAATATTAAAAGGGAGTAAAGAGAAAAGACAAAAAGAAAATGTTAAAAGAAATTAAAGATAAAAAGGAATCAAACCTAATAAGATAATGTAATAAAGTGACAAATTATGAAATAATAGAAAATATTGCAATAAAGTAAATAAGATGGCAATTAGAACAGAGTTGGAGTTTCTTAATTAAAAGCAGATTTAAACAGGAAGGTTTTGAGACTCTTCTTGAAGCTGGGCAGAGATGAAATGTCTCTGAGCATGTTGTTGCACTACAACAGTCCTCAGAGCGGGGGTCCGCCCCAGAGACCTCAATATGTCCCCTAAGTGTATTATTTTATGCAGTAGTATCAACAGTATGGGTTTAACCAAAATTTTAGAGGAAGGGGATGGGGAAAGGGCAAGGAAGGTCACAGTGATCCTGGCAACTTCGTTGTGGCAGGTGGGGTGGATGTTCTCTTTGTGTTCAGGAGAGTCATGGGCGAAGGAGAGTCCCCACAAAACCGTAGGATGAAGGAGGGCCAGAGGTCAGAGGTCCAGCACCAAACCCTTCTGCAGTACCAGGGCAATGGCGGGGCCCTGATGAGAACTCGGACAGCAAAGCTACGGCAAACCCTATGTTGTCCCTCACTGGCGGTACTCAAAGACTATCATTTCTGGCTGGAGAATATCAAAGTCTGCACAGAACTGTTCTAATGACTGTACAATGCGGCAAGCAGGCCACTAAACACAGGTTCCTGAGATCAAAGACTGCACCTGTTAACCTGTGGAAGAGACATTACAAATGCACTGTTCACAGACAGCCGACACCTGATGTCCACAGACTGGCCTCCACGGTTGCTATCTACAGGGGTTTCCTGAAGCCTCACTCATGAGCCGCGAGGGGCGTCCACTCCCAGTTTATGGCCTGGAAGCCGGATCACTTTGATTGAATGTCCTGCCACCCGACCCACTTCATGCTATATTGTTTTATGACACAGCAGGGGATCCAATTAATGGGAGGAATTTGAGGAACAGCTACTGTGTACCAGGGGGCAGTACGTGAGAAGTGGACCATATGTGGGGGTGCTGCAACCCCTGCAAAGCTGAGACATGCCCAGCAGTGCTGGTATATGATGGGAGATTCAGCCACTCCACACATCTCATTAGCTTCACACACTGGTCACATGGGAAAGGAGTAGGTAAGCATGATAAGGAGAGCCAGTACACTGAAAAATTTGAAGTATGGTTTACTAAAAAAAAAAAAAAAAAAAAAAAAAAACAACTTAGGAAAGTTTTTCCACGAAGAAACAGCAAGTAAATTTAACAAAGTATATGTTTAAGTAATGTTTACTCATAATTTCAGTGTATTTAACTACAAAATGTTTATGGTTTACTTTGCTGTTTAGACTAAAATATACAAATGTATTTGAAGACAAACTATTTTAAAGAAACACAAAGTATTGTATATAATTTTATGTGAGATTCTTAAGTCACCAGCCGGGAATATATTATTCTTTTAGATAGTACTTAAATGAACTTAATTATATTTACAAAGTCAAAAATAATTTTTTACAGAGTACAGCAAGGCATTGGGTAACAACTAACTTTCTGAAGAGTGAGCTAATTTAAATCTTTTAATACCTAGTTTATTAAATTTATAGTATTTCGCCACTACAGAGAAAGACAATACATTAAAGTAAAACAGGCATTGGCACAGGCCGTGGACTTGGCAGTTGCTGATTAAAACGTACCACTCTTAGAAGTTTCTGAAACACAGTCCTGAATGTGATTTCAGGAAAAGGGGGAGAGGAAGTCAACTTCCTGTTAGACTGCACACAGCATGAAGCAGAAGTCGCACACACACAGTTACAGGATATCAAAAGGGGGGCGAGCTGAGAGACACAGGCAAGCAGGCTGTGTCACAGGAGCCCATGAGATGGTTTGCAGGGCAGACGAGGAGTGATCTCCTCTACCACAGGGCCCAGAGCTACTTAAACTACAGGAAAAATCTACCCCAGAAAAAAAATTAAATAAATAAATAAATTAATGAAATAAAATAAAATGGCATTGTTGAACAAAGATGGTAAGAGATAAGGAAGTCTGGGAAGGACCAAACGGGGTACAGAGTCAATTGATCAAACCAGTGTGAACTGAGGCACACTGGGTAGCACGTGGGTAAAAATACATGAAGGAACATTTTAGTTACTGATGGCACCTATACTGACGTAATAGCAGACTGGACAGTCTAATGTGATATTTGAAATGTGCAGAAAAGCTCACATGCTTTAAGACCAGGTCTAAGCAAGTTCCGTGGACCACAGGAGCTAAGATAGGATATGATAATTCTTTGTTAATCACTCAGTGAGGAAATTTGCATTGTTACAGCAGCAGGGAATAGTGTAAGGAAATACACATATGTAAGATGCAATGGATGTAGGAGAAGAAATTCAGATTGACTACATGGATATGTTAATACAAATACAAGACTAAGGTATTTGTTAGAGGTTAGCATTATTTTCTCAGAGAGACGCACATCCTACCAAAAAACTAGTTACTAATTGGGATGTTTCATCTGTAGTACTAGCACATCCCCAGCACAGGTCGCGTGCCGTATATCTAGTAATAGGAGTAATAATAATAATAATACATTTTATTTAACGGCGCCTTTCTGGCACTCAAGGTCACCTTACATGAAGCAAAAAACAGAAATAATAGAGTAAAAGCGGCAGATAATAAAATAAAATAAGATATAACAATAAAAATGAATAAATGAATGAACAGACCATAGAGATCAGCAGTTATAAGCAGATTTAAAAAGATGAGCTTTGAGACCTGACTTAAAATGTATGATTGAGTGAGAGTTTCTCAAGTCTGGGGGAAGAGCATTCCACAATCTAGGGGCGGAGCTACTGAACGCCCGACCGCCCATGGTGCTGAGGTGTGTAATGGGGACAGACAGGTGTGTAGAAGCAGACGATCTCAGTGATCGAGAGTGAGAGGTGATGTTAATAAGGTCTAATATATATGGAGGTGCGAGATTATGAATTGCTTTGAAAGTGAGGAGAAGGATTTTGTATTGTATGCGTTGTGTAACTGGGAGCCAGTGTAGCTGGTGCAGAACAGGAGTGATGTGATGGAAGGATGGTGTTCTTGAAATAATACGCGCAGCAGAGTTTTGAACCATTTGAAGTTTGTTTAGTAATTTGAGGGGAAAGAGAAGGGCGGAGACGATTGATGTTTCGGAGGTGAAAATAAGCAGATCGTGTGATATTGTTGATGTGAGATTGGAATGATAGAGTATTGTCCAGGATGACACCCAGGCTCTTTACCTGAACTAAAGGAGAAACAGAACAATTATCAATAGTGAGGGAGAAATTATTTACTTTGGAGAGATTTGATTTGGTGCCAACAAGTAGCACCTCAGTTTTATCGCCATTTAATTTGAGAAAGTTGTGAGAGAACCAGGTCTTAATTTCAGATAAACAATCAGTAAGAGAGGAGTCGGACACTAATCTAGGAAATGTAGGAGACGGTTGGGGAGAGTTGGGTGGTTCAAGAACAGTTACAGTTACCGGCTGAGCTCTAAAAGATTTATAGATAGTCTCTATTTTCTCATTGAAAAATGGCATTAGAGAATTACACAAGGTGGTAGTACAGAGATGCGGTGGAATGGAGTCCGGGCCTTGAACAGTTTTGTTATCAAGTGCATACAGTGATCTAGTGTCACCTTTCATAGAAACAATTAAACCATTATAGTAGTCAGATTTAGCTCGAGATAAAGAATCCTTATAATGAATCATGTGGTCCTTGTACATGTCCCTGTGAATGGACAAACCAGTTTTGCGACACAATCGCTCGAGTTGTCGCCCTTTGGCCTTTAAGAGCCGAAGCTCAGATGTGTACCAGGGGGCAGTACGTGAGAAGTGGACCATATGTGATTTTACCGGGGCAAGAGTGTCAAGACTGGCTTGGAGACCAGTATTATATAAAGACACTAGTTCATAGGAGTGGGCCAATCGGGCTCGGACACCTCAGGCCTTATTAAGACCTGTCCCAACACCGGGACCAACACTCGCAGCTAATACATCAGAAATTATATAAGGCATCCGATCACATTATACTAAATGGAACCGACAGCAGATAATTGAATTGACTACAGGGTATGCAGGAGACAATATTTGGTTACTGACTGGTTGGAAAGACAATTTGGAAAATATAAAGGTCTTATTAGGTCTGTGTTAACTTCTGTGGGTACATTTTAGGCTATTGTGATTACATGTGGATGTTGGTATATTCCAATGCAGAAGAAGCTTAGTGGGAAGCTTAATCAGCAGTAAGATTGAGAAGGAGGATCCACAAAGATGATTGGGTATGATGTCATTGTTGGAGTCAGAAGATGAGAAGGTAGTTTTGGATTAACTTAAAGTTTGATCTATTTAGAGATCAAAAAGGGGGAATTGTTGAGATTTACATTTTAATCCCTTCATATATTGTTTACATTACAGTATTGATCAAGCAGCTTATCATAATCCATATATAATTTTACCAGTCTTAAAGTATTAATCAAATTTCTAATATTAATCACTTTGTTTTGCTTACAGTATAGTATTAATCAAATAGCTAATTATCAAGTGTGTCTGAGAAAAGGCCTGTATGCTCTGTCCCATACTCCAAGTGCCTGTCGTTTATTAAAAGAACAGGATGCTTAAGTATAAGAATGTGAATGTATATCAGTTTGACAGGACCAGGAAGCGAAGGCCTCTCTCCCACTCTTAGTAAGGAAACATCTGTATGTTTAACGTATGTGATCTACGTGCAACTCCTATGTATGGAACCACTATTAAGTCTGTGAAAATCATAATTGGCAAAAGTCATTGTAAGATTTAGGGAAAAAACAAGATGAGCTCAGCGGATTGTGAATGTCTTAGACAATCAGCCTTTGTCTAACAGGCTAGGTTAGGGAAAGTCCAAAAGAAACGGGGGGGGGGGGGGTTATACCCAGGCCACACTATATAAAACAGGAGGAAAATGTGTCAGGCAGAGACCTGCGCACAGAGCCATAGGGTAGAGTAGATAGGCTTGTGTGTGTTCTCTCCAGAGCGCTCTGTATTTTTGTATACATTTAATAAAAGGATAAAGACAAGACTGGTAATGTTTTCTCTTGCAATCAACGAGCATGCTGTGCTAGGTGAAAGAGGATCAAAGCACGACATAAGCCTCTGGGTTAATCTCGAATTTCTTGAGAATAGCGTCTTTCACTGCAATAAAGTCATTGATTTCTTCCACGCACATAGGCTGATCTTGCTTTTCCTTCCAGTAAAGGGACTAAATGAAAAGCCCAGTCTGTTCTCGGCCATCTAGCTGCTAGTGCGAGACGCTCAAACGTGATGAAATAGTGTTCAACGTCATCCGAGTCTTTCAGTTGCGGGAGTCGTGGCCATGCTGTCGGCGTTGGCCTTCCGTGCTCTCCCTCCATAGCGTGTACCATCTCTGCTGGTGCCACGGGTCTGTATATCCTGACGTGCACTGCTGGTGGCTGCTGAGCCTCGTCGTCCTGTTGCGCTCCTCTTTGGCCTCTCCGGACTTCTTCCTGCAGAAGCCCGAACTGGTGTTGTAATGAGCGCCACCATTGATCCTGCTATTTCACTTCATTATGCAGCTCTTCATCTTTTCGCTGCTGGATGTCAATGAAGTCTTGTAGTAGTTGTTGCAGGTGAGCGATCTCTGTTGTATTTCCAGCAGGCCTGTGAGCTGAGGACGGGTCGCATTCTTCTTCGCTGTAGTTCGTGTGCTCGCTTTGGGTGACTGGGGGTTTCTTGGGAGCCATCTTCTCCCGTTGGCGGTAGTTGGAACAGTGTTTCTCCCCGTCGTTAGTTGTGTTTCTTCGTGTTGTAGCCTCTTGTTGCCGTCTTTACCCGTCTTGTAGTAGCACCTTCTGCACCAATGTCGTCTCTTTGGGATAGACGATCGAACACCGCTGCCACCACTTGTGATAAAGCGCGACCCTAAACCCCTCAGGTGTATAGGAGGAGGGAGTCGCACTCTATGGGTAGTGTCGGGCGAGGGCCTTGTGGCCTGGAATAAATCAAGAGGTCGAAACTTTGCCTTTTTCCTTTGCACATTTATTTTAAACACCTACAGCTATATACATATTTACAACGCGCATTAATGGAAAGAAATAAAACAATATTAAATTGAGTCCTCTTAACCAGAGTTTACAGATCGGTGACTGCAAAGTCACATAGATCCCGTCATCACATACATTGCGAGCCTGCTCTCCCGGGCTCGTTCCCCACTATACTAATTACACCTCATTATATTCTATAAGCCCCTCCCCCAGAACATTCCATTCCTGATACCGGTACAACGGGGACAAAGAATATAAAACTTTCTAATTGCTGTCAACGTGCGATGAATAAACAGCTTTGGTCACATCTTTTCATGTCATGACATTGTTTCATTTTACATATTTCCCACTCTACATGTGCACATGCATATACAATCACTTTTATACAGTTCAAGTTCGTCCCTCCTCTTCTGCAGAGGTTGCACCTGCCCAGGTAAGTAAAAGCCTGAATTTTAAACTCTTACTCTTTTAGTCAGTTGGATGCAGACTGGTCACAGGTAAGTATACTCATAAGTATACTGATAAATCATAATCACAATCATAATCATAGTCATATGTCTACTGGTGATGTGTAGGTGTACAGGTTTACATCATCACAACCCCACAATATTTCCAAAGAAACAAATAATTTTTTTTTTTTATGCTTTAAAAACAATCCCACTCCAAACCAGAAACTGCTGCCAAAGTAAATAACACAATAAATCGGTTAAACAGAACAAGACAATATCAAACCATCAGTTAATAATCAAATGAAAAATATAATCACGGCAAGCAAAACAACCAATAAACGGATTACACAACACGATACATAGAAATAAGTAAAAAAACCAAAATAGGAAAACAAGGAACCTAACTGACGGCGTATCCAATGCAGCCAAAACAAAACAAAACTAACAAAACAAACAAAAACGGCACAAAACAAAACAGCAGTTACTCCTATTTCACTAGGTAGGTATTCAAATATTTCTCATTAAAACAAATTAATGAATAGCTGCTGCCAGGCCCGCCCGTTCCAGTCGCAACCCGGACCAGTCACTGGCGACGCTCACACAGGACCTTCGGCCGCTGCTATACACAGCTCACACCCTGTTAGTTGTTGTGCCAACCCACGTTACTCCTACGGATAGGTGCTGCTCCAGCACAACTGAGTTAAACAAACGGCTACAATGTAAGAGCCGTTTAGGAAGCTTTGCGCTAACGCGCCGTCAACACAGAGTGGAAAAGCAAAGCTTACATGAACCGGCACACCAGCACACCATTCAATGGCTCAGCCCAGTCACAGCAGACCACAACAGTGAGGATATCCCTAACCCCAGCAACTCCGTACGTATATACAGTGGGGAAAATAAGTATTTAGTCAGTCACCAATTGTGCAAGTTCTCCCACTTAAAAAGATGAGAGAGGCCGGTAATTGACATCATAGGTAGACTTCAACTATGAGAGACAAAATGTGAAAAAAAAATTGAGAAAATCATTTTGTCTGACTTTTAAAGAATTTATTTGCAAATAATGGTGGAAAATAAGTATTTGGTCAATAACAAAAGTTCAGCTCAATACTTTGTTGTATATCCTCTGTTGGCAATGACAGAGGTCAAACGTTTTCTGTAAGTCTTCACAAGGTTGGCACACACTGTTGCTGGTATGTTGGCCCATTCCTCCATGCAGATCTCCTCACGTTTCATCTTCATTGCCGTTGCTGATGGAAGGAGGTTTGCACCCAAAATCTCACAATACATGGCCCCATTCATTCTTTCATGTACACAGACCAGTCGTCCTGGTCCCTATGCAGAGAAACAGCCCCAAAGCATGATGTTGCCACCCCCATGCTTGACAGTTGGTATGGTGTTCTTTGGATGCAACTCAGCATTCACTGTCCTCCAAACACGACGAGTTGTGTTTTTACCAAATAGTTCTACTTTGGTTTCATCTGACCATATGAAATTCTCCCAATACTCTTCTGGAACATCCAAATGCTCTCTAGCAAACTTCAGACGTGCCTGGCTTAAGCAGGGGGACACGTCTGGCACTGCAAGATCCGAGTCCCTGGCGTCGTAGTGTGTTGCTGATGGTAGCCTTTGTAACGTTGGTCCCAGCTTTCTGCAGGTCATTCACTAGATCCCCCCTTGTGGTTCTGGGATTTTTCCTCACCGTTCTTGTGATCATTTTGACCCCACGGGCTGAGATCTTGCGTGGAGCCCCAGATTGAGGGAAATTAGTAATGGTCTTGTAAGTCTTCCATTTTCTGATTATTGCTCCCACAGTAGATTTCTTCACACCAAGCTGCTCGCCTATTGCAGATTCAGTCTTCCCAGCCTACAATTCGGTTTCTGGTGTCCTCCGACAGCTCTTTCGTCTTCACCATAGTGGAGTTTGGAGTGTGACTGTTGTGGTTGTGTGAGGTTGTGGGCAGGTGTCTTTTATACTGTTAACGACTTCAAATAGGTGCCATTAATACAGGTAATGAGTGGGGGAAAGAGGAGCCTCTTAAAAAAGAAGTTACAAGTCTGTGACAGCCAGAAATCTTGCTTGTTTGTAGGTGACCAAATACTTATTTTTCACCATTATTTGCAAATAAATTAATTAAAAGTCAGACAAAATGATTTTCACATTTTGTCTCTCATAGTTGAGGTCTACCTATGATGTCAATTACAGGCCTCTCATCTTTTTAAGTGGGAGAACTTGCACAATTGGTGACTGACTACATACTTATTTTCCCCACTGTATGCTAAGCTATCACCCACTCTTAATTGGATCCACCTGGCGCTCACGTAAAGGGAAGGGGGAAGGGGAATGGAAACACCTCACACTGACTACAGTTGCCGTCACGACTTGCAACCCACTCGTAGCCGATCACAGGCTTCACCTGTTACACATGTACCATACACCAGTACACATTAACACATTTTGTGCTCTGATTGTGTTTTGAGCTTCTTTTTTTGTCATATTCACCACATGTGATACAGGTAGTAGCCTAGACCTGGGTCGTAACACAATGACTACACCCATAAATTCACAAATAAATTAAATAGTGGTATTTTTAATTTAATGAAAATTTTATTTAATTTAATGAAAAAAAAGTCACTCCACCACCTACGTATACACATATAATCATATACTGACAGTTAACCTAGTTAAACGTCATTGTTTGGGTTCTTGCATCCTGTCCTCATAAATAATTTATGATGCCAGATTTGCATGTTTTCCAGAACAGAATATACTGCAGTTGCTCCTGTCTTCAAAGGTTTATGTTTTGGAGGTGGGCTTAGGGAATGACAAACATAGATCAAGAACATTTATAACACACTTCTGTTAATATTGCATTACAGCTGTTGTACTTGAGTATAATTTGCTTAATATGTATTTGAGAGATTCGTTGTTCATTCTCTGTATGTTTTGACAACTTATTGACAATTTATTTTAACAGTTTCAATTGTGATGTAAATCCCTTCATTATTCTGGTCCTATATTTGTCTTGCAGTAAACAGTACAGCTGTCTAATGCTAAAATGATTTACATAGGGTCCTTTGATAATACAACACTTTTTCGCCCTGTCACATTTTACATCAATGGATTTTACAATGTTCCATATGCAAAGTTTTACTATATATTTCTGTGCTTTGTGTATGCTGTGACTGTTTTAGGCAATTCTTTTGTTATGGGTGTAATATTCCTGGAACGGACTTTACACACAGCAAAGTATGTAGCAGTTTTCCACCTGGCCTTCTCTGATCTGTGTGGAAGCTCAGCTGTCATTCCAAAGTATGTTGAAATGTTTCTGTTTGATAACCAGTACATATCATATGAGGACTGTCTGGCAAACATGTTTTTTGTTTTTTTCTTTATTACTCTGCAGTCTCTTACTCTGCTTGTTTTAGCTTATGACAGGCTGGTTGCTATATGTTTTCCTCTGAGGTATCATGCTATTGTGACAAAATCATCGATGACTGTGATCATTGGAGTTATTTGGGTTCTTGCAGTGATTCTCTTTACTGTTCTTGTGGGCCTCATTACCAGACTGTCCTTCTGTAGATCTACTACAGTTGACAGCTATTTCTGTGATCATGGACCAGTGTATAAATTAGCATGTAATGACACTACAGTGAATTACATAATGGCACTTATCTGTATTGCTGCAATCCTTTATATTCCATTGATCCTGATAAGTGTTTCGTATATTTGTATAGGTTTTGCATTGCTCAGGATCTCACATGGTGCTGACAGAATCAAAGCAATTAAGACCTGCACTTCTCATCTCATGTTAGTGGCCATGTTTTACCTTCCACTTATTAGTGTTTACATTGTTATTCTTACAACATATATTCATCCAAATACTAGAATAATTAACTCTATGTTGACGCAAACCATTCCTCCTATGTTGAATCCCATTATATATACTCTTAAGACCAAGGAGATATTGCAGTCTATCAAAGTAATTTACAGACGAGCCAAACTAAACTATGTTATGGACCAGACTGTGATTAGCAATGTAAAGAATTAAACTCACATAATAGTTTAGTGGCTTAAAGAAAATATAATTCTCAGTAGTACAAAGCTGTAAAACTCACAGCCTGTGCTTATCTATAGACTACTATCACTGTAACTATTGTTTCCTTTTTTAACTTTTGCACTGTGTGTATTAATATATGTTGCAGATACACTTAGTTTAATTAAAAAAGTTATGTATCAGAGTTGCCTTGAGAGTTTACATCTGCTTTAAAATATGAACCAAACTCTTATGGATCTTTTTGACTATTTTTGAGCATTTCAGTTATTATGGAAATGTAAATACAGTAAATTGATAGTGGTACTCGTCTGATTAATTTTAATAAGGAACTTTATATTTTTAAACTTGAATGCTTAAATTTAGCTGGATGTGCTGCATTGTATACAGTGTTATATTCCCATCTTGATATTCTAAATACATTTATTACATTTATTCAGTAATCTGTCAATAACTAATCAACTAAAAAAAGGCGTGTCCAAAGTGCGGCCCAAATGTTCACTGGCCCACAGCCTCTGTTGACCACAGCATTTTATATTTCACCAGAAGATCATAGATCTTCACCATATTTCACCAGAAGATAGCAGTAGACTTTGTCTATGCTGCAGTCCCGTATTCCCCACTCTCCCATCACCCCCAGGCTGAATGGATGACCCCCACACATTTTCCCCTCACCAAATCTGACAGGAGAGAGCACATTGTGATTGTTATAGAGACTTGCTGGATTTGGCTTGTGATGAAAATTCCATGTTTGACTTTAGGGATAATAAATTCAGCTATTCAGAGTGAGAATCATTTTAAGGTGTCATCAGTGAAAATGCTTTTTTGTGTTTGTGTGTGTATACAGCACATTAGGTAGAGATGGACTGTTCTGCTGAAGTTAGTAGCCAATAGTGATGTGTCGTTTGCGAACGATCCAGCTCTAAGAGCCGGCTCTTTGAATTGAACGATTGGAACCGGCTCTGCAATGGGAGTCTTTTTAGGATCCTATTTGGGAGCCGTTTTTTTCCTTCAGTATCTCACTGTCTCTCCACCTCCCTGTCGTTGCGCTTGTGCTCTGCAAGTGCCACAGTGCCAGTTTTTTTCCAACGTCATTTTTATTTGTCCTTCGGTGCCTCACTGTCTCTGCCTCTCCTTGCGCGTATTGCTCTGCTTCTGCCAGCGCAATGAACAAAGTCATGTTTGCACGGTTCATACACCTTTACAAGGTAGAATTAAAGCACTTGTATGTAATTTTCAAGGTCCATTTTCAATATTTCCCAGCACATTAAACTTAATTAGGTTAAATATTTATACATATACTCGAAATGATTCGAAATAATTCGCTTTTTTATCACATCGATTCAGTCAGTTTTGTTGTGAAATGAAATACAGTTACATTTTCAAGCATGTTCAAGTACTTTAGCCTACTTCAGCACTTTTCAAACACAATGCAACATTAAAATTCGTCAGGTAAATGTTCCTTCCCCTGTTTTAAAAAGTGTTTCTTTTATACTACCACACAGGGTTGCCAGGTCCTACAAAAATATTCAGCCCAAAGTCAGTGTAAAACCTTCCTCCAGAAGCTTAAACTAGCCCAAAGTATATGTCTATCACAGCCCAGATAGCAAGGAGATATTGATACAATGTAGATTTTTGATCAGGACCATCATTTTAGTTGAGGTTGAAATTTTGACAACAATACTATGTTGCATCAATGGTAAAATTTCGAAGAAAGTTGAAAGTTCCTAACGTCGGCAAGGCTCAAACACATAAAACAGGTATCACCAAATGGCGGACCGCGGTCCGGATCCGGACCCGAACGCCGTCCTGTCCGGACCCAATCAAATTCCTGATTAACTGGATACGGACCCAAATGCCAAAAAAATTTTAACGGGAGACTATATTTTAAACCGGAGAATTTATTTTCAGACGAGTGTTACGTTCACCACCCATTTGAGTGTTAGTTCCCCCCCCCCCCGCCGCCAACAACTTTCGACCCGGACATAAGGTCTGAGCTATCTGCCAAAAATGGACCGCGGAAAGATTTAATTGATTACCCCTGACATAAAACATAAGTGTGTCCTCTATCCTGACAACTTTGGCTTTATTGCAATGCCTATAATAATATAATAAGAACTTGCTTGGTACATTTTTCAGTTTAAGTAAATATTTTGATGTGTTTTTCTTTCACACTCACTTTTTTTCTCCTTCCATAGTAGTTCTCAATGCTGTGGTGGATAGCATGTCTAATTGACTGTATTTTTTTATTAAAGGTATTTTTTTTTGTTGAAACCATTCAAATAACAGCCTAATGAAGCAGTAAGGCATAGTTCAATTTCAAAATGGGGGTACTGAGATTGTGCCACATAACTGGCTTTCTGGAGAAAAATTATTATGGCCACCATATCCTCCCAAAGACACGTCCAAAGTACATGCTGCAGTTAAAAAACGACTTGAACCAAGTGAAGGATGGGTCACATACGAGCCTGTGAAGTATCGTGTAAGTCGTGGTAAGTGTGAATCATATTTGGGATCGAAAAATGGTACAGTGATCAAAATGCACTGCACATTTGCTTCCTTAAGCTGGTACTTAACATATCAATAAATGTGTTTTGTTTCATACAAGACCATTTTTTTTATAGGTCCTAGTAAATCTCCCAAGAAGTATTCAATAGATCAGTCTACTGCTCAGTCTCCTGATGTGCAGTGGTCCAGTACGAACAGTTGCTTTACTATTGAAAAATGTGTTCTATAAATGTTTTCATTTAATAATGACCACTTTTTAGTTATATATTTTACCACTCTCAGTTTACAGTTCTCTTACCGGAATTATTGATAATTGAAAACATTTATAGCAGCCAAGAATGACTACTACATTTATTTATTATTATTTTTTAATATATTTTTAGGTCTAACCGGTCTTATCAGGCTTCATTCTCCGGCCCAATCATGCACCAGCTTCCAGTCCTCTGCCCAGCCATGCACCAGCTTCCAGTCCTCTGCCCAGCCATGCACCAGCCTTCAGTTCAATTTACCAGCAGAACCTGCCATGTATCCCAGTCAGGGAACATCTCTCAAAGGTAAATCTAATTTGCTATTTACGGTTTGCTGTAAAAAAGGGTAAAAAAAGGGAAAAGGGTAGCTTGCTCCCTTCAGGTGGGTGGAGAAGTCCTGCCTCAAGTGGAGGAGTTTAAGTATCTCGGGATCTTGTTCACGAGTGAGGGAAGAATGGAGCGTGAAATCGACAGACGGATTGGTGCAGCTTCCGCAGTAATGCAGTCGCTGTACCGGTCCGTTGTGGTGAAGAAGGAGCTGAGCCAAAAGGCGAAGCTCTCGATTTACCGGTCGATTTACGTTCCTACTCTCACCTATGGTCATGAGCTTTGGGTAATGACCGAAAGAACGAGATCGTGGATACAAGCGGCCGAAATGAGTTTCCTCCACAGAGTGGCTGGGCGCACCCTTAGAGATAGGGTGAGAAGCGCGGTCACTCGGGAGGAGCTCGGAGTAGAACCGTTGCTCCTCCACATCGAGAGGAGTCAGTTGAGGTGGCTTGGGCACCTGGGAGGAGGCCCCGAGGAAGACCCAGGACACGTTGGCGAGACTATGTCTCTCGACTGGCCTGGGAACGTCTTGGTGTTCCACCCGAGGAGCTTGCTGAGGTGTCTGGGGAGAGGGAGGTTTGGGTTTCCCTGCTCAGACTGCTACGAAGAGTTCCAAGGTTTACTTAGGCAGTCGAGCACTACATCTACCTTGCCCCCTCAGCCTGTGTCATTACCATTGCGTGATATGAACCAACTAGAAGCTGCAGAGGAGACATTAAAAACAGATGAGGCAAAAAAAATTATGGTAAGATTAATTATTTGTTTGTTCATGTTGGCATTCTCTCATTGTTTTATAAAATCCAATTGTGATTGGGATTTATTCCAGAATTGTACCATTTTTAATCTTCCAAAGTCAAATTGTGTTTCTGTAGGTGAGTCGCTTTGCTGTTATTGGTGGCACATCAGTAGAAGTGCGAGTGCGGAGGATGCTCTCCTGTGCTCTGACTAATGAGCTCTCTTCTAAACTGAACTGGGCTGGGAAAAAAGCCAAGCACCCAGGCAAACAAAAATATGCGTTTAAAGACACTGTGCTGAAGGCATGCATGTTTGGTAAGTTGTTTTGCAATGTTGAATATTAAAATATTGTTAATTTTTATATGTGGATGTTGATATCTTCTTTGCTGGAATTAATTGAATTAGTATTCATTCATTTTCTAGAATTCTCAGCCCATATTTCTGATGTAACAAACTTTGTTAAACGTGTTTGAAATTCTTATAGAATTGGGTTATAGCACTGCATGTAATAATTATATTGAATGATCTTGTGATTTCTGTCCTGTTTTAGAAGCCTTGAAACAACAAGTTGGGGAAGAAAGCGCATCAGAATATGCATTCGCAGTGGCTGTTCAGAAATGGCTGCGCTATGCACCAGATCATGTTGGTGAAACAGGTCGTCAGAGTGCTGCACCTACAGATTTACAACAGTAATATAAATCAATCTCATTAGATAATACGAAACACACATTTTATTGACCTTTTGCACCTTTTTTACCATAGAATATTTTTTTGTTGAGTTTACTTGTATATTTGTTAACTTTGACAACCATTGTATGTTTGTTAACTTTGACAACCATTGAAGCTACTAATATTAGTAGCTTCCAAATAAAAAAATGTATGCACAAATGTATTCATATTTAATATTTATATGCTGATATTTACTTTTCTGAAATTAAATATAAAATAAATAAATAAAATTACAACAAGATCAAGGTCTCTTTCCAGTGTTCTTCCATATCATGTTTGTTTTGTAAAATGTTCCTTGCTGTACATAAAGCATAATCTAGTTAATATATTTCTATAATGAAAAGATTGAAAGATGATTGAGATAGTGTTGCTTTTTTGTTGAGTTTTTGTTTAAATTTCAATGTTGTTTCAATATTAATTCAGGGTGCAGAAGTGATGAAGAATCAACGTCAGATCAGACGTTGACACTTTAACGTTGAGTTAACATCTAATCAATATCTCCTTGCTATCTGGGAGATTTTATACCAAATGGCAAAAACTATGAGTCTATGACTTAGTATTTTTTTGTTTGTTTATTATCAGTATTGCTATTTATATTAGTCATAAATGACTGGCTTTTTAAACAAGCCCAATTTGGCGTGAAAACCGCAAATCTGGCTACCACATATCGTTTCGGAGAAGACTGCAAAGAATGTCTCCACTGTCCGCATGTCAAGCGTGTGCTCCACACATCTGAACAATCACACGCAGCTTTCAATTAATAATGTAAAACACTGAGAAAAAAGGTTATCTCCACTTTTTTTGTGGAAACAGGCAGGCAATTGGCCAAGCTGTATTGCGTTCTATTTTGGTGCTATTTTGTGATAATTTATTGGTTATAATAAAAGTTTTATTTATAAAGCATTGTTATGCAGTATTTTTACTCATCACAAGTGCTTAACAATGTCAATAATAAAACAAAATGTTATAAAATTAGGTTTAAGCTATTAATTAATTAATAATGTAAAAAATATATATGGGGAGCCTGCTCTCCGCAGTAAGAAGAGCTATTAGATCCGCATATCAAAATAGAGCCGAAAATCCCATCACTAGTAGCCAAGATGTGTAATACAGTAAAAACAATGGGATCAGCATCTCATGTTGGTTGTACAGGTCTAGCATCTCAACGCGTTTGAGTATTGACATCCCACCTCCTAATGTATGTTAGGTAGGCTAAGCTTTGAAATTTTAAGTTATATAGACTTATACAGATAAGTTATACAAACACGACCATGCCTGTTCATATAATTCACTAGTTAATTCACATTCAGACAATTCAAACTGCATCAACATCAAGCTAAACATATCTTAGTCATGTAGCCCCTTAGTCATATTTTTGTCCCATAAAATGTAAGCAAATGATTCTCAGTAGTCAACAACTCTCAATAAACATGATCAAATACCTTAAACTGACTTACCATTCCCATTTAAACCGATATTACAAATGTCCATTCCTCTACCAGTTTTGCCTTGACTGTGAGCTGAGTGATCTTTGTTTTTTTTAGCTGTTTGCTGAAAGATTTCTGTGTATATCTTTTCTTCTCAAACATTTTTGTCCCATGCAGGTGTGCAGGTGCAATCGCTGCTTCAGGAAGTTCACAGTGATCTCTGAGGTTACTAATACACACTGATTCTATCTCTGCCCCCTGCAGGTTTGGAGTTGTGGAGCTGAATCATGAGTGAATGTTTATGAATGTTTCTGCATGTTGATGCGACAAAATCCAATCATATCCATTCAGCCAACAAATCTGACCCACAACCAAGGACATGGATTACATGAACTACATCTAGTTATTGTAGATACCTTGTTACTGACATAAACTGTAGATATTTCTGTTTCACCATTGCTAGTTCGTTCCAATAATTGATACGTTATTGTGGAAACCAAAGCATTAAACAGCATTATATAGCCTATAGACAGTAAGAATCTCAGTCAAAGCTGACAGTTTCTGTCCTTTTAGATTTAAAAGCTGCAAGTGACACAGCATTTGATATTTTTGTTTCATGAACTGCCATGAACAACCAGTGTTGCGAATAACGCCGTTAAAAATAACGGCGTCATTTTGTCAGTAACGGGATAATATAATTAATTACTTTTCCTGTCGTTACAACGTCGTTGACATTACTGGTCATTAAAAGCGGTGCGTTACTATATATTGATATACTAACAGTAATCCGAGCAGATCGCTGCCCAGGCTAGTGAGGAGTAACAGATCTCGATAGGTCACAGTTCTCGGTGGAACACCTGTTTAACTTAACAAGTCAGTAAGTGATTGGCTACCATAATGCTGCTTTAGCCAATCAGAGCCAGTGTTTTTACACGCACGCCGAAGCACACGACACAAACGGAGAAGAGACAGAAATGGCCAGTCAGGCTCAAGCCGAAGAAAAATTAGCATTTTCAAGGTGGTGATATAAACATTATTTAAGAAAATACTTGAAGTTCCTTGAAAATACTTGAATGTCTACCAGACTGGGTATTTGAATTATTTAATTAAGAATAGAGGTTTTATTGTTAAGTTTACTTCTGTTGTGAACAAACCAGTTGTCTCAGGTTGAGAGAATTTAATTTTATTTGATAGATGTAAATGCACTTTATATAGTGTAACTGTTTATTTACTTATTTATTTTTTTACAAAGATTTGGGATTTTAAAGGATTTTATCCTGCACTGGTCTGTGGATGTGCAATAAATATCAAAAGTTAAACACCTTTCTGATCTACTCATTTCAACTGACTGTGAAAACTGCTTTTTCAAAAAATCCTTATTCATTGGCATATAACTCTTTTTAACTGTAATGCAAATAGTTACTTTCCCTGGTAACTAGTTACTTTTATTATAGAGTAATTCAGTTACTAACTTGGTTACTTTTTTGAACAAGTAGTGAGTAACTATAACTAATTACTTTTTAAAAGTAACGTTCCCAACACTGTGAACAACACAACACGAGATAGACTTAAACTGCTGAGAATCTGATTCATGCTTTTTCCTGGCTGGAGTACTGTAATTCAGTGCATTACCAACAACCACAAGTGACAGACTGCAACTTGTTCGGAATAGTTCAGCAAGAGTGCAAAAAAGACAGAAGAGAAAACATATAAGACTTATTTCATGTTCATTAAGCTGATTGCCTGTCCCATTTAGAATTTATTTTAAAGTTTTCTTTTTTAAAATTCTTTTAAATCTCACCACGTGCACCGAATCACTGTAGTCTAACATGTCTTTTCCTAATTGCACCTGCTGATGTCTTTTTTTAAGGATATTCATGATCTACTGGTAGATGAGATATGAGACTGCCAGCTGGGACAGTTTGACCTTTAAGGAGCACTGGCAATATAATGGTAAAAGCCAAGCTGAAATCCACAAACAAGACTGCTGAAATGCTGTAGCATAGGGCATCATAAACGGATCTGTTTGCATCATATCCAGATTACAGTGGGTTCAACAGAGCATACATAATAGAGCAGGGGTCGGCAACCTTTGAGACATGGAGTGCCAAATTTAACATGTCCAGTCAATGAATGTGCCACTAGCGAGTTTAAAATTGTTGACCGGGGGGGTGTAAATTAAGTAATATATCATGATCGATCGCCAAGTATAAACGCCTCCGCCGAGCAGAGCGTTGAGGAGCGATTTCGATTGGAGGATCGTGCTCTATTTTGTATTATTAATTTTTTTTGCTGATGCTGGTCCAGCGTGTCGTGTGCCAGTGATTATGCCTCGGCGTGCCAACGGTGGCACACGTGCCATAGGTTGC
Organism: Brachyhypopomus gauderio; assembly: GCF_052324685.1. Classification (NCBI taxonomy): domain Eukaryota; kingdom Metazoa; phylum Chordata; class Actinopteri; order Gymnotiformes; family Hypopomidae; genus Brachyhypopomus; species Brachyhypopomus gauderio. The sequence goes on along the minus strand of NC_135220.1, from coordinate 20,401,455 downwards.
CGACCCCTGTAATAGAGGATAGATGAATGGCTGGATAAATGCATAAGGTATGTATTGTGCATAACGGATGAAGTCTTGAAGCATGAGGAAATTGAGCAAAGTTTCAAATGATCTGTTGGAGATATCTGAAAAAATCTGTTCACAGCAATTTTTTAAGTGGACATTAAATCTGGACCTGAAACTTTTCATACGTTTTGTGTGCTAAAGATCTTGATAATGTGCTGTTCATTAATGGTGAGATGAGCAGCAGATGGAGGTGAAGCATGGGATTGCTATGCTATGCTTCAAACATGCAGCAGAACTCATTCATGTCATTAGTTAGTTGGTAGTTGTTCAGATGAAGGAGACATCATAGAGGGAAGGGTGGAAATGGCACAAACCCACCACAAAAGCCAACAGCTCCATCTTCGTCACACAGTAGTTGTGTTCTGGCTTGTTCAAGTGCCAGCTATTGTAGGCAACAAATCTCTCAGTCGTGCAGCGCCCCTTAGCCCCCTGGATATTATTATAAAGTGAAGCCAGAAGTACAGTCCTCCCATTAACCAGTGGTTGACGAAGTACAGAAACCACGTACTTGGGTTAAAGTACAGATACCCAAAGTAAAACACTACTCCAGTACAAGTAGAAGTCCTTCGTTTAGTCCTCTACTTGAGTAAAATAACAAAAGTATTGGCCTTCAAATGTACTGAAAGGAAAAGTAAAGGCTCTAATATTAAGTACCATGATCTGCATGTAAAACCTGTTAAAATAGAATTTGTCTTCTAATATAAAATGCTATGTTCCAATGTTTATTATTTCACAATAGTATTTGGAGTTAACTGGTAACTCCAAATACTATGAACTAAGGTAAATCAAATAAGTAGCTACATGCCAAGTGCGTTGCTAAAGCAGTTTTCTTTCGTGCACTTGCAATAGTGCTAGCTAGCTAACTAACCATGTGCTAATATCAGAGTTATTTTAACATACAAGAAATGGTTTGCTGCAAGATATTGTTAGATTTTTCATTGATGAAGTAGGTTTATAAAATCAGCTCACCTCTATGTGTTTCCTTAGATTGGACGGGGAACAAATCTTATGGGACTGAGGCAAGAAGAAAGCACTTGAAAGCGAATGAGTCATTTTTCCAAACCAAATGATGGTTGGTGCGCTTGTTTCATGCTTCTTTTGTTTTGTTACTTTTTTAAAAGTAACACCTGTGGAGAATTATAAAAGAATGCTAAGGAATATTTTAATCACAAATGCTCAAGAATGAAAGCTCATAGGGGAGAGTGGGGTGATTTGTGCCAGTGGGGAAGTTGTGCCACCCCCTGTTTCTAGGGAACCAGAATGAAAAAACATTCATTTTACTCATCCTGCAAAGAAGAGAGCCTCATTGCATGAGAGGAAAGTACATCTAAGTAAAAAAAACTTTTTTGCCTTTCAAAGTAAAATTCCTATGATCAAGGATTTTTGATTGTTGTGTCCGAACAGTTATAGAGAAGTATGAAAACATTTTACACATGTTTTAGTGTTTTGGTAAGCTACATTATGAGTCTATGCAGCTAGCATGATGTTAGCCCAAATCTACTGGATGATGCATTTTTTCCCAAATGGTGGGGTTGGGGTGATTTGTGCCATAGGGCCTGTGGTAAGTTGTGCCAGTGGCACAACTCACCCCCACTTATCAATATTTTAAACATTTTTTTTTTTGTAATTGTACATTGTATTCTTATATTTAATCACTTAAACTATGTGACATTCTTAATTTTAGACCCAAAATAGAAATAGACCATCATGCCATGGAGTTATAAGAGGAAGACATGCAGGGCTTCCACTCCTCTAGAGGACATGGACAGAGCAGTGAAAGAGGTGGAGAAGGGAAGTCCATTGGTCAGGTGGCGAGGGAGATGAGCATATGCAGGATGTCATTAAAGCGATACATGGAGAAGAAAAAGATAGATGGAAAAGAAATAAGGCCAGGATATAAAAGAACTGGACTTGCCAATCAAGTCTTTGATGACTGAATCAAATTTGATTTGAATCAAGTCTTTGGAGAAAGAGCTGTCAGAACATATAAAGGCACTAGCAACAATGTTTCATGGTCTAGGAACATATAAAGGCACTAGCAACAATGTTTCATGGTCTAAGTCCCATGAAATGCCGTGAACTGGCTTTTGACTACGCACAAAAACTGACATCGATATCCCTGCCAGCTGGATCAGAGAGGAAAAGGCAGGTTAGAGGTTAGGTTATGTGTGCATTTATTAAGAAAAAATAATAGGGAACATTAATAATTATTTTCCCAGGAACTGCTCATTATCAGTTATCACAATGCAGATAGTTCACAGAGAAGCAAAATTGAGTACTTATTTAAAGCGTATAGCTTCAACTTATGCAAATGTTAACGTAAACTGCAATGGTTCAATAAGGGAAAAATTAAGATATGCTAATTATGCAAAAAAAAACTTAATATTTGCCATTGTTTTTGTTTCATTTTGAACTTAACTTTGTTCTGAAGTGCTAGGCCTTGTTTAAGAAAATTGATCTTTTGTGTGCTCATGTGGCTCATATTGTAAACTAACTTTAAATAAACCTTAAATTAGTAATTTTGTATTGAATTTGTCTATCTTTTATATAGCATTCCAGTTCTTGAGATCAAAATATATTGTTTAACTTCAGTAATCAATGGCACAATTTACCCCAATGTATTCTCTCCAATGGCACAACTTACCCCGCACTGGGGGCAAGTTGTGCCACGAGACCACTTTTTTTCAAAAAGCTGTATTTCTTAAATACTATATTTCACATCCAAAGTGACTGATTCCAGGGATGCCCTACTGTAACGCAGCTCGCGCTGTGGGGCGAGGAGACGGACACAAATGCTGAGAAGAGCGAGATTTATTAAAGGATAATCCATAACCGTCGTCAGAGAAGCAGTCCGGGGTCATAACGGGAGGGCAGTCCGAATAACAAAGGTAAACAGGCATACTAGACCAGACGGGGAAACACAGAACAACTTACGAACAGGATAAGAACAGCAAAGCACCAAACAACAGCATGAACAGATGAACGAATTGACAAATGAACAAAATAACCGATAGCGAGACTGGGGAAGTGCAGGGATTATAAGGACACGAAATAAACAAGGGACAGGTGACGGCAATGACACAGGGGCGTGGTGACTAACAAGGAATCCATCAAAACCAACGAGCAGGGCGGGACAAACAGGCAAGAACACGAACACGAGGGAACCCAGGGTGACAGCTAGGAGAGGGGGCGTAGCCCCACGTGACACCTACATCCTGAAATATATGTACATATTTTAGTTGGAAGCATCACTGTCATAGTCTCACTTTAAAGTCACTTTAAGTAAAAACTGGCACAACTCACCCCACTCTCCCCTATATTCTAAACAAACAAATTTTTATAATACTTATATAATTTGACTAGCCTTAAAGTATTAATCAAATTTCTTATATTAATCACTTTATATTTTGCTTACATTATAGTATTAATCAAATTGCATATTATCAAGAGTGCCTGAGAAAATGTTTGTATGCTTTGTCCCATATTCAAAGTGCCTGTCGTTTTCTAAAGAACAGGATGTTTAGGAATAAGGCTCTGTATGTCAGTTTGACAAGATCAGGAAGTGAAGACCTTGCTCCCACTCCTAGAGAGGAAACATCTGTATGTTGAACGTATGAAATGTACATGCAACTCCTATGTATGGAACCACTAGCTCATCTGATTGTAATAGTCCTAAATAATCAGCTTTTGTCTAACAGGGTGAGTTAGGTAAATTCCAACAGAGGGTGGGGGCACACCTAGAATCATACAAATTAGGGAGAGAAGTGGACTGGGGTCAAAGCTACACTGGGTGACACGAATAGGCCTAGGCTGTCATTGTCTGTGTACTCTCAGAGATCTCTTTATTATTTCTTGTTTGTATTAGCTTGAATAAATAATTAAAAGACACAAGACTGGTGACGTTCTTTTTTGCATCAAACTGACACGCTGCGCTAGGAGAGGAGGAGAGAAAGCGCAACATTTGGTGACCCTGACGTGATTGCAAAAAGGATTCTAATTTGATTTATTTTTGGAGATTATCGTCAAAAGGGCTGTTGGTTCATCCAGGGGCACCCGATCAATTAAGGTAAGCAGAACTTGTTAAATCTAATCTGCGAAATTGAATATAACTAAAATTGTGATGAACTGACAGTGCTTGGGCGATAAAACTAATATATGGGTTTGTCTCCGTGGTGTAGCGAGCCGAACCGTTCATCTGACGAGGTGACCGGATATGCAGGGTTAAAGTCCCCGCGCGCTGGGTTGAAGTCGGGATTGAGGAATCCCTGAAAGGACTTAATTTGGACAAAGAAAAGCCGGATAGAAAGAAAACCTGACTTGAGGGTGGAGAACTGAACGGTCCTGACTGAGCCCCTGACATCATCACGTGGACACGTGAGTACCAGTGATTTTTCAACATGTCTGGTGAGGAAATGCAAGCAATGTATAAACAGCTTAATGTGAAGTGGGGAACTGATAACTGGATGTGGAAAACTTTACCTGAACAGGTTGAGCAAACATGTACTATGTTATATTTAATAGAGGATAATCCTAAAAATTGACTAAAAAGGAGTGTAGAAAAAATCTGCAGGTATGGGTGACTAAGGAAGATAAAAAGGGAACAGACCATGTGTGTTTGGGGGATATCATAGACCAGAAAATAAAAGAAAGTAAAGAGAGATTACCTAAATTAATGGAAGAATATAAGGAGGCAGGCAGACTGAGAAAAGTAAAATAAGGACGAGGTGTGGTTAAAGGTGAGAGAGAGTTGGGTCTAAGAAGGAGATAAATGTGTTGTTGGGCTGGTAAGATAGGAAAGCAGGCAAAGAAAAAATGTGACCTAGAGGAGACCAATTCCCAAGAGCAACCACCCACGTATGAGTCTATAAAGCGGCCTGCACCTTCAGCACCGCCACAGCAGAAAACACAGGGAACAGTGAAAGGCATATATCCTGTATTGCATGTAGAGAAAGGCGAGATGGTTTTAGCTGATGACTCCAGCACCACGCCATCAGGGCGGTGTTGCAAACCTAGAAATAGACGACAGGAGGTGAAGCCATTTGATGATGTAAGAGCACAACAAGAAGGTTGGGGTAATGTGGTCGAAAAAGAGGAAGTTGACGTAGGGAGTGACACTGAACAGTCAGACGAGGAGGAGCTAGACAAGCCTGCAGCACAAAACACAGCTCAGGAAGTAGATATGACAGCAGGCACAAGAAGGCAGAGAGAAAGGGGAGACAGAGGAAAGGAAGCAAACAAGGGAGAAGGTTGGAGACTAAGGGGAGAAATAATAGGCAGGATCAGACAGAGAGATCAGGGCGGAAAGTAATGGTTAAATGTGATCTGAAGGGAACTATGGTAGACACAGAGTCTGAGAATGAGAGTAGTGGGGGAGAAAACCACAGGGAGATCTAATGGGGCGAATCAAGGAACCAGGAGCAAGGATAAGGAGGAGTCAGATAAGGAAGCACTAGTTATGCCCCTTGTGCCTGGGCCCACTGGGGTTCGTGAATACCAGCCTTTACCTCTGACTGATGTCACAGCACTGACTGATCAACTTCCCTCTCTCACTGAGGGAGGAGGTTTATGGCTACCCTTAGCAAAAAGAAGTTTATTCAAGTGTACTATGAGTATACTTATTTTTTACTAAAACTGAGGAAGTATACTTGAAGGTGACTTTTTATAAACTTAAGAATAGTATAGTGAAGTATACTTGGCTTATACTGAAAAGTATAAACTGAAGTCTAAGACTAAGTACATTAATACTTATACTTGCGCTTTAGTATACTTTTTACATCTTTCTGCCACAAAGTACTAATACTTACTATATCTTGCTTCAAATGCATAATAAAGGTCAAGTCATTGACTCATGCTTAACTTTTAATTTATATATTAATAGTATAATGCTGGAGTTTAAAATGTTATGTTTATGTTAACATTTTTACAAACATATGCACAAGTTTTGCTTTACCTGTCACGCTACAGCCCCTGACCCCTCCCCTTTGGGCATGTGTTTATGTTGTCTACGTCTAGTCGTCTGTGGATCTTCTTGGGTGTGGTTGTGTCAGAGTGTGTTAATTGGTCTCACCTGTGGCTCGTCTCGTGATCACTCAGGGCTTATGTGGTTTGTCTATTTAATGTGCATTCGCGCAGTGTCCCGTGCTCGTCTTTGTCAGAGTTGATCATGTTTACATGTATAAGTGTTTCACGAGCACTGTATTCGCTTTTCATGTGTTAAATAAAGTGCCGTTTGTACCGCAAGATAGGACTCCGTGCCTCATCCTTATCTCGCACCCCAGCGTCACATTACCACTTTTTACAAACAAGGACATGATCTTGGAGAGACCATTATGTTTACATTTTTTTACATGCAAATGTGCACTTTTTCCTTTCATTTTCTCCAGTAAGGAAGGACTTTATTTCATATGTATTTGTTTTTGAAATGTTTGAAAATATATTGAACTTGTTTTAAACATTCTGTCTTGTGATTTTGTAAATGCATCACACTCTTGTGTACATACAATAAACTTTAAGAATACTTTAAGGAGTATATTTCAAGTACATAAATAGTAAGCTACAAGTAATACGCCAAGCAAACTTAAAGTAAACTAGTGAAATACCAGTATACTTAAAGTATACAATAAAAATACACTCAAAGTATAACTAGTACAATGGCAGTATATTGAGAAGTGTACTTGTGGTATACTTTAAGCATACAAGAAGGATATACCAAGTACATTGATAGCATATAGATGAGTATACTAGTTTTATATTATAAAGTGTACTTTTGAAAACTTAAAATGAACTTTAAAATATACTTTTATAAACTAGAAATGTTCCAATTTAGTCCGAAAAAGTATTAACTTGGTATACTTTCTAGTACACTTAAAGTATATGGTCTGTAGTATACTTGCTATACTTATACTTATACTAAAGTATACTTAATAAAATGAACTTTAAGTATACTACTTTTTGCTAAGGGTAGCTAAACTGGACAAACTGACTGCGGGCAATGTGCTGGCTATGGGAGATTTTAGAGGGGTAATAGCTAGATGTTGTACAACCACAGATCTCAGGGACATAGAGTACCACTAATCTACTACACAGTATCCCTTTAGCTAGACACATTCAAGCCCTAGGTAATGCTATGTAAGATAAGTGGCCAGTGTGAGCAGCAGCAGCCGTTCCAAAATTCACCTGGACCTCAAAACAGACCCCCCATAGGCTATTTGAGTCATGCAGTGGACACATGGGTGTCTCAGGCAGGTATTCATCCAGGCCCACAGGGACCACATAGGATGTGGTTCAGGAAGGCAGTGTTAGATGGAGTTCCAAAGGCAGTGCAGGAAGTTATGGAAAACAACCCAGATCTAGCTGATTGTGACTCAAAGTGGAACAAACACCTAATTCACCACCTACGAAAGGCCCTAGACAAAGCTGAAGAGAAAATGATGAACGAGACCAAATTAAGACAGAGCTAATGAAGTTACAGCTAGTAGACGCTAGACCAGGCATGTCAAACTCAGTTTGGCTGTGGGGCCGGATCCAGACTTTCTGTTCTCAGGTGGGCCGGATCAGTAAAAGAATGTCAACTCCAAATATTTAGCTTTGTTTTTCAGTACTATGCTTTATCATTCAGCCTACATTTTTAGCCTACCCTACATATTATAATCATGGATGAAAAGGGATCTTTTCTAAGCACAACACATTTATTCACAAACAATGAAAAAAAAAGATTTGCAAAGAATGCAGTTTTACACCTGAAGCAACTCACCACATTAACAAACTCAAGTGGGAGCTATGAAAAAAAAATATTTTCACCTTAATTGTCATACTGCTTTGAAATAAATAAAAAAAGAAATACAAAATAAAAGTTATAGCAGTGCATGGGTAGTCAAACTACTAGGCTGGGCCTACTGAAGCTGAGAACATACTGCACAATATTAATTATCTTTAATATGAAACCAGATGAATCTTATTTTTAATGATCTGTATTCATGAGTGCAAACAAATTTCGTGTCATCACACTTTTTTCTCTCTCTCTCACTGCATTCCTGCAGTCTACGTGCTGCTGCTGGCTTCTGAAACTTGGCATCTTTTTGCCTTCACAAGTGCATCGATATTAGGTGTCACATCCTGAGTAGCAGCACATTTAACAATGTCATTCAAGTGTTTATTTGTTAACCTTGAGCGCTGCTTTGTTTTATTATTGTTCATTACGGAGAACACCTGTTCACAAAGATAAGTAGTCCCAAACATGGATAGAACTTTTGCAGCCATGGCTGTTAATTTGGGGTAACCTGGCATGAGATATTGATAAAAGGTATTCAATTCCACGGACCCAAATTTATCCTTCGTAGCGGAATCGCATCCTGTGACTGAAGCCTTAACTCGTGTCAGTGCTGCATGCTGTCATTTACTGCCCTCTAGCGACCGGAGAGAGCATTTGATTTGTATTCATTTTTTTTTTATCACAACTTTTGATAGAAATGAGCTAGAGACTCGCTTCTTTTTTTTGACATACTCAGAAATGTATGCCGGGCCGTATTAAATCATCCAACGGGCCGGATGTTTTACATGCCTGCGCTACACGGAAAGCTACTGAGGACAAGCAGGCTTAGAAAAGGAAGGAGGCTATTATGGCTTCAGTCCAGGGTCAGGGTCAGCCCCCTCAACAGCCCCCCTTAGATCAGGGTGTGCCGCAGCTGGTGAACTCATATGGGGCTCCGCCTCAGGAACCACAGTATGTTCCCCCACCACAACCGGGATGGCAGTCATACTCCCACCAGGGCCAGAACCCAAATTTTAGAGGCAGAGGTCGGGGAGGGGCCAGGGGTGGTCGTGGCAGTTCGGGAGGTTTCAGTCGTGGTATGAGGGGTGGATGCTTCCTTTGTGGACAGAGAGGTCATTGGGCAAGAGAGTGCCCCCAGTTCACTGGAGGACGTGGGAGAGGCAGAGGCCAGTTTGTACCAGCACCTAACTCATTTGCAGCTCCAGGGCAGTACCCCGTTGGCACATGGGAGACTGACCAGTGGGAATGACGAGGCCCAGATGAGAACTCGGATAGCAGTGCCACAGCAGACCCTGTGCTGTCCCTCACAGTCGGCCCTCAGAGACTCTCTTTCCTAGTCGATACTGGGGCGACTCATTCAGCTGTCAACTGCACCTTGCCTGACGAACTGGTGAGCAGCAATACTGTGATGGTGAAAGGGTTCTCTGGGACGCCACAAAGTCTGCACAAAACTATTCCAACAATGACTGTAACGGGCGGCAAGCAGGCCATTACACACAGGTTTCTGATTTCAAAAACTGCACCAGTTAACCTATGTGGAAGAGACATTTTACTGTGTTATGTAGCCCCTCGGGGCTGGTGGTAACATTGCCGCATGGCACACAAATGCACTGTTCAGAGGGATCAGACACTGGCATGTATCTGATCTCCACAGACTGGCCACCCACCATTGACATATACTGGGGCCTCTTAGAAACTGACTCCTGTACCAGGAGGGGTGTTCACTCCAAGTTCCTTGACTGGAAGCCCTGGATCACCTTGATTGAGCCCTATGTCCCACCCCCCGACCTGTTGCATATTACTCTATTTTATGACCCTGTAGGGGATTCGGTTTATGGGGAAGAATTTGAGGAACAGTTAATTGATCAGGTTTGGGAAATAGAGACAAGGGGAATATACGTGGGGCCTGAGGGCGTGGCAGCACCAGTTACTTTGACCCCGGCACAACAGCGCTGGTCTATGATGAGCGATTCAGTTGCTCCTCACATTTCATTAGCACTGCACCCAGGACACATGGCCAAAGAACTAGGTGGTATGACTAGAAAGGCAAACAAAGCTAATGATTGGGTACATACCGCAGGTTTTGTATTCACAATCTTGCAATACATGGTTTATACAGGACACCTCAATTGACAAGGTCACACTAACCAGAGACATGCTGAGCAGATTTCACGGCAGGGAGTGTGACCACCCCGACAGCAACCACATTTTAGATCAAATGCCGCCTAGTTTGTGGTCAAAAGGAGTGCATGATGTAGGGCTTATTACACAGCCACCAGTGAGGTTTGAAGTGCAGGGGGAATACCCCAGGTGGAAGCGTCACTGGACAGCACAGAAAACCGACACCCACCTTGCACACAGCAGGTGTTGCAAAACTAGTTCAAAAAAATAGCACACATAGTAACAGGACATCCCCTACACATTCTAACCAGCCAAATGTCATGGCATATGTAAACTCACAAATGTTTACACTCACACCCAGAGGTGGGCAGTAACGAAGTACATTTACTTAAGTACAGTTCTTGAGTATTTGTACTTTACTTAAGTTGATTTTTTAAAAAATACTTATGACTTTTACTTCACTACAGTTGAATAACAAATACAGTACTTATCACTTCACTACATTTCTGTCCAGCTCTCGTTACTCGTTACTTCCACACACAACTCTCCTCTCCTCCCCCGATAGTATTTTCACAGGTGACAGCCTATCAGCAATCAAGGATGTGTCTGTGAGGTGTAAAATCAAGTTCGGTGTCGCTAGTCGTTCTTTTCCTAAATAACAGCAACATGAACGGAGACGGCGGTGATGGAGCATGCCAGGGTTGCCAACTTTTCAAGATCGCTTGGAGGGAGATTTGAACCTGGACTTGGTGGCGAGTGTAAATTGTTGATCGGGGGGTGGCGAGCGTTACCGGGGCGGTGAAAAATGGACACAAATTAAGTATTATATCGCGATCGCCGGTGGTTGATAGATATAGATCAGAGGTAAATAAACTATATTTTTTTTCGGCGTGAGATATCGGAACTGTGGCGTGAGAGCGTGTGAAAACGGTCAAATGCGTGTGTCTCACGCTCAATGCGTGAGAGCTGGCAACCCTGGCATGCTCTTTTGCACCCATAGCTGTATCTCGACAAAATGTTCCAGTTTTCTGAACGGATGAATCATTCCTATCGTTTTAAATGCATGCTTTGTTTGCCAAAAACAAACTATATCACTGCATACAAAAATTCACTGTCCCACCTAGGGAAGTATATTACGGTATGCAGCCTAAATGTTTTGTTAAGTGACTATGTAGTCAGAGGAGCTTTGCAGTAAGGCTAGTGAAATGACTTTGCCTGCTCACTCCACTGCTAGGTCTGCTAGGATCACTATAAATAATGTTAACATTATATTGGCAAGTAATTCAAACTACGGAAACATCAATAAGGGAAACCGTGTGGGTTAATCGAATCTTGTCAAATAATGTTTCCATTCTAATGTCAGTGTAGAATTAATGTCAATAATTCTAATGTGGCTGTGATTTCTAGTTTGAAAAGAGTTTGTTAGCATGTTGGGTGGCATGGAGTTGGCGGGCTTTAGCCATATTGCAAAAGGTTGTAGCAAGGTTAGACTACCAAGATGCCACACTGCTAATTTTACTTTGTCTTTGTTAATATTGACTGTAGCATAATGTTGTATTGGATGACTGAATACCTAACTAGCAAAGAGAGAAAACCGTCATTTTATTATTGACTTTTAATATGGTAACATAATTTGCTTAAACAGGTTAGGCTAGGCTAATCAGTGAATTGTGGTTTTAGAAAATGTTTTTGTTCCTTAAACTAAAGTGTAGGTTAAACTTTTCTGCTACCATTACCTGAATGATGTACATCATTGGAATATGCCTTATGGATTATTATCAAAGACTGTATGATTATTATGCCCAAAGAGGATTTGGTAGGATGTATAATACTTTTAAACTATAACTTTTTTTACAAATGTGACGGAAGGTGTACTTTAATACTTAAGTATTTTTAAAAGCAAGTACTTCAGTACTTTCACTTAAGTAAGATTTTGAACATGCAACTTTCACTTGTATCGGAGTAGCATTTGACCAGTGGTATCTGTACTTTGACTCAAGTAATGAAATTGAGTACTTCGTCCGCCTCTGCTCACACCACTCAGACAAAGACGGATTCAGAAGGTTCTGACGGCACCTAACTTGTTTTCACATGAAGGGATTACCATGGCAGATGGCATGTTACAGGGTCCAACACACAAGTGCGTAGCAGAAGCGACAAAGGCAGCAAAGTGGAGACCAGATTTAGAAGGAGAACTGATTCCAGGAGCAGAAAACATGTGGACAGATGGGTGTGGGTTCAGAGGTAAGGATGGTGGAATACAGTCAGGATTTGCAGTAGTAATGGAAACACAGGGTGAGGAAGTTGAGTTCTGCACAGTACATTCAGAAAAACCTGGGGGGTTACAATCAGCACAGAGAGCAGAGTTACTAGCAGTCATAGCGGCTCTGAGGTTGGGACAGAATAGACACATCAATATTTTCACTGACTCAGCTTACGTAGTGGGAGTGGCACACATAGAGTTAGGACAATGGGAACGAGCAGGATACACAACACCAGGGGGAAAACCCATTAAATAGCAGGACGACATGAAAAAACTTGCAGCAGCACTCCTGTTACCAACTAGAGTAGCAATCATCAAATGCAAGGGGCATCAGAAGGGAAACGGTTTGATTGAAAGAGGAAATGAGGCTGCGGATGCAGCGGCAAAAAAGGCAGCAGGTTACAAAACTGATGGGCTGCAGATGGTTTCCAGAGAGGAAGAGGAATGGTCTTCTCTTCCCACAGGCAGAGAGCTATTTGAGCTATAAGAGAAACCCAGCTCAGAAGAGGACAGTGTGGGTTGATAAGGGAGGAAGTAAAGGTGAGGAAGTTTGGGAAGGACCAAACGGCAAACCCATTCTGCCAGGGAGAATAGTTAGGACAGTACTCACAGGAGCACATGGGGTAGCGCATGCAGGCAGGAAGCAGATGAGGGAAAATTTAAAATATTGGTGGCACCCATACCTCAGTGAAATAATAGCAGATTGGACAAAAAACTGTGAGATATGCAATGTGCATAACAGTGGCCCAACTCTGAAGCCAGGACCAGGTAAGTTTCCAGGTCCTAGAGAACCAGGAGAAAAGATTCAGATTGATTACACTGACATGATAAAACCGGTTAGAGGTCAAAGGTATTTGTTAGTTGTAGTGGACAAATTTTCACATTGGGTAGAGAGGCATTTCCCACCAGAGCAGAGGACTCTAAGTCAGTCTGCAACATGTTGATTAATCATTGGATACCTTACCACGGTTTTCCTAAGCTAACTGTAGGAGCCAAAACGGTTATTCATGTGTATATGTTTTTGTTTTCTCATATGTTCTTCTTTTTTGTTTGAGTGTGCTCCACCTATTGGTTGCAGTGGATGGGCCACGTGGATAAGAACAGGTGTTGCTACCTGGAGGGCGTGGCCAAAGCAGGAAGACACGGTCTTTGACCTCACATCCTGAAGGCCAGGCTACCATAGACAATGCACCTCTTCCTTATTTTGTTTCAGTTGTAATCTTTGGTTTATCTTTGTAATCCTTAGTTTCAGTTATGTTTGGAGTTTCTAAAACATTATGTTTTTATTATTTACAATAAATACTTTTTCAAGTTGGACAACAACTTTCTGTTGACCTTGGATCTTTTTGGATATGAAGAGTCAGACATTTTTGCTTAGCCACCATAGTGGTTATCAACAGGACAGTAAATAACCACTACAACAAGTCAAAGACCTCTTCTATAGCATCCATCCAGCATGTAAAGAACTTCAACAAGAAATGATGAAAATTGTGAGAAAAGGACAAGCTGGATGGGAACTGATGGGCACTTGGCCTGGACTGGTTGTTTGAGAGCATGGTACGTACTTCCCTCTCTGGCTTCAGAAAGCACTGTTTGATTTGAGAACTGAGGATGTCTAGTGGAGTGGATTTTGTGATGTCATTCAAATTTTAAAGGATCTGCTATAGGAGTGGATTATGGATTGTTTGATGAATTCACGATAAGCAGTTAACAAACAAGCATGGCTGATCTTACGAATATGTGGGAGGAAGAAGTCAGGCCTAGTCGCTTAAACACTGACCTAGGAAGAGAAGAGAGAGAACCGGCAACCAAGTTAAAGCATGCTAGAAAAGGAAAACTTGCACATTTAACTAGAAGAAAAAACATATTGGTTGAACTCATGGAAGATGTGACATGTGTACAGGAAGTAAAAGAGAATCATCTGAAGTATGTACAATTGTTGGGTGACTTTAAAGCCATACACGGGGCTTATCATGAGCTGTTGACTGAGTGTGGCAGTGGTGCTTTCGTTTTGATTTCTTTAATTCTTATTTTTTTATTTTGTATGTTATTACATCTGAAATGTCCTGAAATGAACTCCCCAAAGTTTAGTGATGATTAAAATGTGCCGCTTGAGATTAGCTGGTTGTGGGAGGAAGGGCTTATGTATATATATATATACATGTTTATTTTGTTTGGGGGGTTCCCCTTAATCGGTTGCACGTAGGGCGCTAATTGATGTAACACCATTCTTATCCATCGAGTGTTTTCCCGGGTTTTTGTCACTCGGATGGCGAACGTTATATGGGTAGGCACGACGATTTCTCTCTCTCTCCAGAGTTGTTCTTTGGGGACTTTAATATGAAAACCGCAGTAAAACCTTAGTTGACGAAAACATCAATAAACCATCGCAAACATTGTTAGTGGGATTTTATTTGAGTTTACTGCATACACAGTTCTTTGTGCACAATTTTTTGATCCTCGTGTTTTTCCCCTTATTTGTTAGGAGAGAAAGAACAACTAAGTGCGTGTGTGTGTCAATTGCGCCTTATGTCTTGTACAGGTATGTTTTATTTGCTGTTCAACATTAAATGTAAAATGTAAGATTAACTATATGTATCGATATTGCCGATCTGTAACGTCACTGTGCTGTTTAATGTCGTGCTTCGTTAGCTCATCTTCGCTCCCGCTTATTTTTTTCTGCTGTTTATCTTGTGGTCATTCGTTGTTCAGGATATCTGTATTGTCTTGTTTTCTGTTCACTGAGTGTTTTCCCGGGTTTTTGTCACTCGGATGGCGAACGTTATATGGGAGAGAAAGAACAACTAAGTGCGTGTGTGTGTCAATTGCGCCTTATGTCTTGTACAGGCACAAATAAACGGTGAGGCAAATTGAGATCTCCAACTTCTTGTGGCTTTCTTCCGCGATTGGGTGCCAAGCCCGTTGACATCTGCTACATAAAACTGGTGCCGTGACCCGGATTCATCTGTTCAGCCGCTGCCGGACGCCGAGGTCAAGCTGCGTGCCCGTGAGGTCAGAGGATCCATACAGCAGGTGTCACGCCAATAGCCAGCGGTCAGCTTTACATCAAATTGATCCAACTGTGTATATATATATTTTTTTTATTTAATTTTTACATTTTACTTTCTTTTTAATTTTTGCCTGATTCTTGTGTACATTTAATCTGTTCAGTTAAACCTCCCACACCATGTTTGGTAGAGGCCTAGATACTTTTAATGTATTCACCCCACTGGTTGGAAGGGGCAGGGCGTCACACAGGGTAGATGATAGCATTGTGGGTCAGCCGGGCGGTTTAAAGCTGTTTCAAGATAACCTGTCAGGTCCGGGTGGGGCTCATAGTGATGAACCAGTGATGCCCATATGTTCAACCCCCAGTGATAACAGAGATGTCACACAACAGTTGCGTGAATTGATAGGGGAACTGGGAAGTCAGATTGGTGAGAGCATTGCAAGTCGGATATTAGCTAGTCAAAGCCCAGTCGCTACTACACCTCAAGTGCCACTTAGCACAGGGAAAACCGGAAGTCCTAGCTCATCACTCGACCTTTCCAAAATGAGTGTAATTGTGAGGTCAGACATTAAAGAGCCACCCATGTTCAGAGGAGATAGTAGTGACAAATATACTGTCCAGGAGTGGATAGACGTTATGGAATTATATTTACAGAAGAGCAGCTGTCCCGACACAGAAAGAGCAAACACAATTTTCAGTCATCTCCTGGGTAGGGCTAAAAACATAGTGAAGGTGGGGCTTAAGAGTAGTTCTGACTCCAACGCTGTTATAAGTCCTGAGAAAATTTATGATATGTTGAAGCGTTATTTCAGTGATAGCCCTGTGTCATGTTTGCCACTCGCTGATTTCTATGCCACACAACCAAAAGACGAAGAAACCCCTGTTGACTACTGGGTCAGACTTAATGCTGCTGCAGAGCGTGCTGACAGCTATTTACAGCGCAATGGTGGCAGAATGGAGAGCATAAATTCCGAGATTGCCATGATGTTCATACGAAACTGCACTAGCCCTGATTTGTCCAGTGTCTTTAGGTGTAAGCCAATGACTAAATGGTCTTTCGAGGAAGTTCAGGAGGCCATAGACGAATACCAGAGGGAGAGCCAGTCACGCAAACCCCCCAGTGTACTAAGACCCCGCACATTCCAGGTCACATCGGCTATTAGTTCAGAAGAGGCCACTCCTGAAGAGCACACAATTGCCCATTTACCACAGGGTATCTCCAATAACATCCCCAAGCTCTGTGATAATGTTGCTACTGGCTCCAATGCACTAGAGCGTGTTCTCAGTATGCTGGAAAAGGTGCTAGAGCGTACTAGTCAGCCTCCCCGTGGTCCTGATACACCGCGTGCGGCACGATGGGCTCGTGACACGGCTTGCAGAGTTTGTAGTGACACATCACATTCTACTCGTTCACATTGCATGAAGGAGAAACGTTGCTTAACTTGTTTAGATGTTGGACACCAGCGACGAGACTGCCCTAATGCTCGAGCGCCTACCTCACAGATGACCGCTGCAACACGCGACCAGGGAAACTTGCACACTCACATTCGAGAGGGGACAATGTGAGTGAAAATAACCAGACCCTCAGTGTAGACAGCGATGTATCGTTATATGAAGAGTGCTGTAAGAATTCCCCTGGTAATCATGCTATCTTGTTCCAAAATGTGATGAAGCTGGAAAAGGCAGACAGCTTGTTTTATACTGACATTTTAGTAAACGGCCACGTTTCATTGAGAGCATTATTAGATAGCGGGTCCATGGCGTGCACGATGAATGAAGAAGCAGAGCAAAAGCTTAAGAGTTCAGGAATTGTGATTCGACCCAGTGAGACGTGTTCAGCCATCACACTCGTAGGCTGTGGTGGTGTTCAGGTTAAGCCTAAATCCATTTATGAGATAGAAATGGAGGTGTACGGCCATGCTGTTATCGTGCCTACTCTAGTCGTCCCCGGTCAACGTGATCAAGTTATCTTGGGCACCAATGTCATCAAATACATTCTGTCCCAACTCAAGAAGACCCCCAGCTACTGGCGCATTCTCAGCCAGCCCGAGAGTTCCGGAGAGTCAGAAATCGAGCAGTTCCTGAACATGTTGTCTGGCTTGCATAGATGGAAAGGGAAAGAGATTCCTAGCACTGTCGGAACGGCTAAACTGACACAAGCCGTCACCTTACTGCCCAAACAGGAGCACCTAGTGTGGGCTAGACTGCCAGCATCTGCAGCAATCTCAGAGGGGAGCACTATCTTGGTCGAACCACCAAAATCCCCAGTACATATGAGGAGTATCATGGTTGGGAGAGTTATAGCCTCAATGAGTGCTGATAGGTGGGTTCCAGTCAAAATCCTAAACCTATGTGATAAACCAGTCACCCTGAGGAGGAACTCCAAAGTGGCTGATGTTTTTCCCTGCTTAGCCCTGGAGGATCTCAATGTCGATCCCCAGCAGTCGCCATGTGACGGATTGAGGGTGTTGAGTCAAGAGGTGAATAATTCTGCAACCGACAGTGTACCAATTAAGCCCGGCCTTCGTGAACAGTTGAATCAGCATGGGCTAGCCGACCTCGATATTGAATCATGTGAGGTGTCGACATATTGGAAGGAACAGCTAGCACAGCTAGTATGTAAGCACGAAGGGGTTTTCTCAAAAGACAAACTAGACTGTGGCAAGGCCAAAGATTTTTCTCATCGCATACACTTGTCAGATGACCGGCCATTCAGACTCCCTTATCGCAGAGTTCCCCCTGGACATTATCACAAACTCAGACAGGTGCTTTCGGATATGGAGGAACGTGAGATCATCCGCAAATCCTCCAGTGAGTGGGCCTCACCGCTAGTGCTCGTGTGGAAGAAAAGCGGTGACCTACGTATTTGCGTGGATTATCGTTGGTTGAACGCTCGCACTATTAAGGATGCTCACCCTCTACCACATCAGGCCGACTGTCTGGCTGCCTTGGGTGGAAATGCTATATTCAGCGCAATGGATCTTACCTCGGGGTTCTACAATATCGAGATGGCCGAGGAAGATAAAAAGCTCACCGCATTCACCACCCCTATGGGGCTTTATGAGTTCAACAGATTACCGCAGGGACTGTGTAACAGCCCTGCGAGCTTCATGCGACTCATGATGGGTGTGTTTGGAGACCAAAATTTCCTCACTCTACTTTGTTATTTAGATGATGTACTTGTGGTTGCGCCCGACGAACAGGAAGCCTTGAATAGACTTGAACTAGTCTCCACCAGATTAAGTGCTCATGGGTTAAAGCTGGCGCCCAAAAAATGCTATCTGTTGCGGCGTAGTGTGAGGTTTCTGGGTCATGTTATTGACGAAAAGGGGGTGGCAACCGACCCTGACAAGGTCAGAGCTATCACTGCCGTGACGGAAGCCGACCTAATGACAGACGATGGAGTCACTCCGTCACAGAGGAAGATTAAGGGATTCCTTGGCATGATAATGTACTATCAGCGATTTATACAGAACTGTTCTAGTATAGCCAAACCTCTGTTCACGCTGACTGCTGCACCAAAGGGGAGGAAAGCCAATGGGCGTGGCCCTGCTGCGTTTAGGAGGCTGAGCCCAGATGACTGGAAAGAGGAGCATAGCAAATCATTTGAACAACTGAAGTCAGCACTCTTGGAGTCTGTAGTACTTGCACACCCTGACTTTAGTCGACCGTTCGTCCTGTCCACAGATGCTTCTCTGGATGGGCTGGGTGCTGTACTATCCCAGGTCTCTGATGGTGAGACAAAAGCACGACCCATTGCTTTTGCTAGCAAAGCCCTCACTCGTGCCCAAAGCAACTACCCTGCTCATCGGTTAGAATTTTTAGCTCTAAAATGGTCCGTATGCGACAAGTTTAGTCACTGGTTGAAGGGGCATACCTTCACTGTCTGGACAGACAATAACCCGCTGACCTATATTTTAACAAAGCCCAGACTTGACGCATGCGAGCAGAGGTGGGTTGCTAAGTTGGCTCCATACAACTTCAGTATTCAGTATATCCCTGGCAGCAGGAATGTGGTGGCGGATGCCTTAAGCAGACAACCCTTCACCCAGGGTCGAGTTAGCCAAAGGTTGGTGACAGAACCGTATACAGACTTGCTGGCGGAAGCAGACCGCTTCCGAGAGGATGTTGTCCAACGTGCCTTCCATGTCAGTGCTCAGTGCCAAACTGTTGAACCTGCACCATGCCTCAAAGACCCCGCACACAGCTCACTGTCCTGCGCTGAGGTGTCTGCCATACTGGATAATCACATAGAGTGGGACACAGGCTTTGGTGAAAACGTGGGGCTGTGGCTGTCCCAGGACATACATCAGTTGTTACCATTAGGTCAGAGCGCATTACCAGTTTTGTCACTGAAAGAGCTGCAGGAAAAACAACAAAGTGATCCTGTCCTGTCTCGAGTTCTATATTACATCACACGTGGCAGGAAACCATCGAGGCGAGAGAGGACTCAGGAAACATTCAAAACTTTGAAAACCCTGAAACAGTGGGACAAGCTAAAAATGTTGGATGGCATACTGTACCGTGTGTGCAAAGACCCCTTGTCAGGAAAAAAACGCCACCAGTATGTTGTTCCTGCTCTTCTGTTGGATATGGTGTTGCAGGGTGTCCACGATGATGCTGGTCATCAAGGGCAAGGCAGAACACTCTACTTGGCAAGGCAGAGATTCTTTTGGGTTGGCATGGAACAAGACATACGACATCATGTCAGGCGCTGTAAGAGATGCGTGGTGAGTAAGACCCCTGAACCTGAGGGACGGGCTCCACTGGAAAGTGTGAAAACATCACGGCCATTAGAATTGGTCTGCATAGACTTTTGGAGTGCAGAAGATTCCCGTGGCAAGAGTGTAGATGTCCTAGTGATCACGGATCACTTCACTAAAATGTCTCATTCATTCGTCTGCAGTGGTCAATCAGCCAGACAAGTAGCCCGCCAGCTTTGGGACAGATTCTTTTGTGTATACGGGTTTCCGGAACGTATTCATTCAGACCAAGGCGCAAATTTTGAGAGCCACTTGATTAAAGAATTATTGCATATTTCTGGGGTAAGAAAGTCAAGAACCACAGCCTATCATCCAATGGGTAACGGGCATGTTGAGAGGTTTAATCGCACTCTGGGAAACATGATTAGAGCTCTGCCCCCAAGAGACAAATTAAAGTGGCCTCAGATGCTGCAGACCCTGACATTTGCATATAACTGCACAGCCCATGAGTCTACTGGTTATGCTCCCTTCTATTTGATGTTTGGTAGAGTTCCACGCCTGCCTGTAGATGTGGTATTTCACAGTGTAGAAAGGGACAATGACATCACTGATTACGATAGCTACGTCAGAAAGATGCGAGATAACCTCAAGGAAGCTCTGTCCCTTGCGCAAACCAACGCAAACGCAAGTCAGCAGCGTCAAGCTGAACTTTACAACAAAAGAATGAAGGGTTCGGACATTGAGGAAGGTGACCAAGTGCTATTGGCCAACAAGGGTGAGCGAGGGCGGCGGAAATTAGCAGATAGGTGGGAATCTGTTCCTTACACCGTAGTCTCCAAAGACCCCCAGTGCCATACCTATTGTGTAAGAAGTAATAGAACCGGTCAAGAGAAGGTGGTCCACCGTAATTTAATGTTGCAGGTCAACTTTCTACCCTTTGACACTGACAGGGAAGTAGAGTCGTCCTTTAGTGGCTCAGAATCAGATGGTAGCCAAGCAGACTTATCTCCCAGGCAGTCCTCCATGTTTGAAGGCGAACCAGACAAAGACGATCAGACGGCCAGTTGGATAGCCGCTTTGGATGGCTCTGCGGAAGGCCAGTGCACCTCAGAGAAAGGAGAGTCAGAACAGCAATCGGTGAATGTGGATTTAGAGTCCCTTGCTGGTCATTCTAACATTGCCGAAAACGACAGTTTAGCAGTGTCCGCTGATGTCGAAGTATCCGGTGGTCGAGAGGACCCAGTGAGGCCCAACACGTCAACTGAACATTGCTCACCATCACATGTCCCTGGAGTAGTGGCTCAGGTTAGGTCGCGAGTTGGTAGAATAATAAGACCTGTGGATAGGCTTATACAAAATATGACACAGAAGGCTACACATAGTTCAGTCAAGAGTTTTGTAAAAGCTTTGTCATCATAGTGCATCTTAGTAACGTGAATCAAGGTGTGACATTCCCTTTTAGGCCAGGAGAGTAGATTGTCATCCTAGTCATACGAGTAGGTGGTGTATAAGGCACCCCTGCAGCAAGACGGCATTTGTGAGCCTGATCAACTCCATTATGCCTCTTTCCCAAAGAGTCGGGTGACGTGTACGTTGCATGGTGTATCATACTGAGGGGGATGACTACCTATGTATTTCTTATCTCCTGAGGCCAAACTTTGTGAAGTTCAGAGGGGAGTATGTGGCAGTGGTGCTTTCGTTTTGATTTCTTTAATTCTTATTTTTTTATTTTGTATGTTATTACATCTGAAATGTCCTGAAATGAACTCCCCAAAGTTTAGTGATGATTAAAATGTGCCGCTTGAGATTAGCTGGTTGTGGGAGGAAGGGCTTATGTATATATATATATACATGTTTATTTTGTTTGGGGGGTTCCCCTTAATCGGTTGCACGTAGGGCGCTAATTGATGTAACACCATTCTTATCCATCGAGTGTTTTCCCGGGTTTTTGTCACTCGGATGGCGAACGTTATATGGGTAGGCACGACGATTTCTCTCTCTCTCCAGAGTTGTTCTTTGGGGACTTTAATATGAAAACCGCAGTAAAACCTTAGTTGACGAAAACATCAATAAACCATCGCAAACATTGTTAGTGGGATTTTATTTGAGTTTACTGCATACACAGTTCTTTGTGCACAATTTTTTGATCCTCGTGTTTTTCCCCTTATTTGTTAGGAGAGAAAGAACAACTAAGTGCGTGTGTGTGTCAATTGCGCCTTATGTCTTGTACAGGTATGTTTTATTTGCTGTTCAACATTAAATGTAAAATGTAAGATTAACTATATGTATCGATATTGCCGATCTGTAACGTCACTGTGCTGTTTAATGTCGTGCTTCGTTAGCTCATCTTCGCTCCCGCTTATTTTTTTCTGCTGTTTATCTTGTGGTCATTCGTTGTTCAGGATATCTGTATTGTCTTGTTTTCTGTTCACTGAGTGTTTTCCCGGGTTTTTGTCACTCGGATGGCGAACGTTATATGGGAGAGAAAGAACAACTAAGTGCGTGTGTGTGTCAATTGCGCCTTATGTCTTGTACAGGCACAAATAAACGGTGAGGCAAATTGAGATCTCCAACTTCTTGTGGCTTTCTTCCGCGATTGGGTGCCAAGCCCGTTGACATCTGCTACATGAGGATGAGGCAAAGCAAGATGAATGTGACTGGTTTGAACCTAAAATGGCAGAAATTAATGTTTTTCTTTTGTCTGTGTCTGAGTGGCTATCTGGGGTTTCAAGAATTGTCGAACCTCAAGAGGTGGAGGTCGATCCCAAAGACAGCGTATCCCAGTGATTCTCAATTATTTTCTGTTAAGCCCCCCCTAGGAAGAAGAAAACACTTTGCGCCCCCCCCCCCCCCCCAAAAAGGGAGACATATACACACACTCACTCCACCACCACCCTAGTCACTACTCTCTGCCGCGACTGTAAATTCTGTGGGCATATAAACCCCATACATGACAAAATGGGATAAAAATGTGTTTTTATACACCCACTGTAGTATCATTTAGGCCTATCTATAAAAGTAAGTACACCTTAATAAGGTCCTTATTAACACTGAAGAAATAACAAATAATTATTTTATTAACTTTGATTTTTAATTTGTAACAGAAACAATTGCATCATGAAGTGAAGTGCATCAGTTTGCATGAAATGGAAAAAAAATGAGATCCCTATTTAAACTAGAAACATTTTTGAACTGACTGGCATTTGATACTGAAAGAATAATTAAATAAAATCAATAAATAATAATAAATTCAACTTGATCAGCAACATTAATTCAGGAGCACAATATATTCACACTTTAACCTACAAAACATGCAATGCAACAATTTGTGCTGTTTTTTTTTTTTTATCAAATTGAGTCAGAACTAATGGCTACAATGAGCTCGTTTTGCAGTGCACAGGTTTTCGAAGCGGGGTTTGAAGCATGACACTGCCACTCTCAGCTCCTGTTCAATGTTTAGCTGGGACCTGTACTTGGTCTTTAGTGCAGCAACAGCAGAGAAGCCAGTCTCACAAAGATATGATGTTGCAAAAGGAATAAGGATGCCCATAGCCCTCTGCCCCAAGAGTGGATACTCCCTCTCTACACTCAGCCAGAATTCACTCAGTGTCTGTGATGTGAATCTCAGTCTCAATGTGGAGTCAGATGTCATGTCAATGAACTGGTCCTCCTCTGCAGAGCTGAAACCTGTAGGAGCTGGTGCATTGAAAGGATCTCGGACCCAATCATACTGGGAACTTTTTTCAGGGAAGTACTTTTCAAAGAATTCCATCAATGATGAAATATGCTGCTTGATACAGGGAATCACTGAGGTGGCATCATAGTCAGATGTGTCAACAAATTCATGCAGGTTCTCGAATGAATTTGTTTTTCCTTCATCGAGTTCATAACCTCACTTAATTCAGAGGAAATTTGCCTTGAAGCCAATGCTTCTCTATGTATAACACAGTGTGTCCACTTAGCATTGGGTGAGGCCTTTTTGATGAGTGCCTGAACTCCTTTTCTCATCCCTGCCATGGTCTGTGCTCCATCACTGCAAACACCAATGCAGTTCTCCCATTTTAGTCCATTCTCAGTCAGAAAACAGTCGAGTATTTTGAATAGCTCTTCAGCTGTGGCTCTGTTTCTGACATATTTACAAAAAAGTAGATCCTCACACAGGGAGTTTGTCATATCAAAACGTACATCAGACACAAACAAACAGTCTTTGTTACTGTCTGTTGCTTCATCAAATTGTAGGGCAAAACGTTTGTCTTTGAGTTTATCTATCAGTTGCTCTTGAAGATCGTAAGCAATGTCATTTATACGCCTGGCAACAGTGTAATTGGACAGAGGGATAGTTTTTATTTTTGCAGCACTTTTGTCATCCAGCATGACAGAGACCATGTCTAACGCTGCAGGCAGTATCAGCTCCTCCGCTATGGTGTGGGGTTTTTTACGCTGAGCAATTTGATACGCTACCTTGTAAGATGCTAACAGTGCTCGCTGGTTTTCTGAAGTAGCTTTCACAAAGCGGGATGATTGGTGTAAATATTCGTCACGTTTTCGATTAAAAAACTCAAGCGGCTTGTCAGCGTGATTGGGGTGTACTGTCTTTAAGTGACGCCTTAATTTATTTGGCTTCATGCTGTCCGCTGCCAACATTTTAAGACACAAAAGGCACACCGGTCTTTCTTCGTCTCCCACATTATTAACACTAGAAGTCCCAGAGAAGGGTCTTTCAACACTTCTACCATCGGAACCCAGAGAAGGGTCGAGAGAACTGAAGGATTTTAGCTAACACCCTATTATCAGCTGTAAGCAGGCACTTTTGTTCTGTAAATAAGGCCATTACTGGCGCACCACAGGAGGGGGCATGCTTCAGCTCACAACTAATTGTTGTTTTTCATTGAGTTTAGCCATTTAGTTTCTAGTTAGTTCTATTCAGTTTATTGTATTTTATAATATAAAGGTTATATATATTGTATTTAGTTTAGTTTTATCTGAGCAACAAAGCACAAACAATACATTATTTTTTTATATTTTAAATAGAAAATTAGAAATTTTATAGCCAGGTACATGTGAGTAATGACCAGAAGCATTTGTGTCTAAGTCAGGAGGACTGAAATTTCAGCATGAGAAACATACAAAAGAACAACTGTTATGTTTCCATGCTTTTTTATGTTCCATGCTTTGTATTATTGCCATAAAATTATACAAAAAATACAAGGAATAAAACAATTCCACACATATTTACAATAGGCTGCAGTGCAGGGCTGTGTGTGTGTTTGTGTGTGTGTGTGTGTGTGTGTGTGTGTGTGTGTGTGTGAGTGGCATGTCCTTCTTGTGTGACTAGCACTTCAGCAGTCTGTCAGAACATGCCTGGCACAGTGTATCTCCCTGGTACATTTGCCACACGTGTATCTGTAGCAGTCGACACATCTCACATTTGCACAATTGTTCATGAGTGTTCTCATCAGAGCATTCACACACAACTATCTACCCAGTCTGCCAGTCCCTCATTTGGGGAGAAAGCTACAGTATTGTGGCTATTCCCACTTTAGTGACCCCATTTTGTTTCTCTTTCACTCAGACAATAAAATATTCCAATACAGTGAGGACATGCACCTAAGACAAAAATTTCAGACCCCTCCATGATTAAAAATTGTCTAAAGTGGGGAATAGCCACAATAGTGTAGCTTTCTCCCCAAATGAGGGAGTGGCAGACTGAATGGATAATTGTATGTGAGTGCTCTGTTGAGAACATTTCAACTTTATTGTATATATTTCTAAACATCATGTCCTCTGTAGCTGCTGCTCACAGCCAGGCCCTCTGACTGCCTCTCTCACCTTATGCATGTCCCCTGCACAACAATGCAGCTGGGGGATGGGCAGACACACTCAGGACCAGCTTACAGACTTTTGCATGACCTTTTTTGAGGTGGATCAACACAATTAATTTGGTAATTTTTTTCAAAAATTGTTATTTTGAACCCACTTATCTTTTTTAGAAGAAAAACATTACTAACATTACTACATTTCTACCTGAGCCTGCCAAAAGCCAGTGCTGAGGTATTTTGGATCATGAGGCCACGAGGCCATCCTTTGTCATGCAGCCACTTCTAGGTAGACGGGGGGATGGGTGATAGTGTGAGCTATGTTGATCCATTGACTCAGATGGAGAAGAAAAGACCCTTTCAGAGAAATCTGAACTTTAGCTATTTTGACCAATAATCATGTCACCTTTTGCAGTGAGAAAAAAATCCAAAATTAGTACAAAGGAGGCAGACTTGAGATGTTTTGGAATTATAGTTCAAATAATGTCTGTGTCAGTTTTATAATAAAGAGAAAGATGACTGTAGCCACCTACATGTGGATGAAAATTCATGTCACCACACATTTCACTTACTCTGTTGACTAAGAAGCAAGGATAGCAAAGGTTTCCAGTACACAGCAGGCTTTGGACATGATCCTGGAGGGGCCGTGGGCGGGTGGGGTTCCCTGGTCTTTCTCTGCCTGCCTCTGGCCTCTGGGGCCTACATTCTGTACATTTATCCTATGTTGCACTTACATAAACACACACACTCACACACACATACATCAGTCATTTGTGCTGTATGTCTTACTTTCTGCTCTTCATTTAGTAGCAGCAGTTGGTGAATCATTTGAGCAGTTTTTTCTGCTCTTCTGTCTTTTCCCTTTTTACTTTCTCTCCCCCTCTTTTCTCTCCTGTCCTGTATGGTTCACCTAACCCCAATTGTTTTTATCACTATTGTACTGTATTATACAGAATTGTTTTCTTTTGATCCTTACATGAAAACAAAGTTGTCCTCCAAAGGTGAAAGGGTGGAGGTGGGCCAAAAAAAAAAGTTTGAAAAGCCCATATGAAGCAATTTTCAAGCCTAGGGTCACAAACGTCACACACAACACATTGTTAGTTTTCAGAGAGTAGTGAAAATCTGTAGTAGTGATATCTCTTTTGGTAAGATTTCCTAAATTTCCTATTTTTGTTTGCTGGTTATGGCTGTATTTGGAAGAGACACACTGCAAAATCTTGATCTTGATAAGTTAAAATTGCTCAATAATATTATTCTATTTCAAGTAGCTGAGGGTTTTTTGTATACATTTATGTAAAAACATTTTTACCTATTAGCAGTTTTTCAAAAGACAAAACTACTTAAAATAAGGTTAAAAATATCAGAGCCATTTTGACTAATCAATATGCCACCTATATGCCATTATAATTCAAATATTATGTTTGTGTCAATTTCACATTATTTCAACCTTTCACAAATCAAATCTCAAACATATGGTTCTGTAGATGAGGAGACTTCTTGCAAGAGATCTTGCACAGTCTCATATGGCAGCCAAGGAGGTGCAAGCTTTCAGCAGGAACCACCCATACCTGACACACGCCTCATTTACATAACACTGGAGGCAAGTTCAGCTCTTCTCCCCCCTGCTGATTCCTCAGGCAATGGGCACTTTTGCAAATGAATGGATGTTAATTGGAGCCACCAGAGGTGTCAGTTTGGACTAAGGTTCTTTGGACCCTCTTTTGGGACTTCAGGGGGGTGGTTGAAATTTCAGGGACTTCTAGTGTTAACGGTGAAGCCAAGCGCTACATACGCTTCATCATATTTCCTCGTTTTAGATTTTTTGTTGGTCTCATTATCTTCTTCTCTCTGCGCCTTTCTTTTAATTCCTGTTAAATACTTCTCCATGTTGTCTCTTTATCGATGACTCCCCGCGCTCAGGCTGACAATGAAGCTGGTTTAAGCCTTGTTTATACTTTCACGAGCGCCGCTTTTCATTTCAATATTTCCCAGCACGTTAAACTTAATTAAGTTAAATATTTATACATATACTCAAAATGATTCGAAATAATTCGCTTTTTTATCACATTATTTAATGGTTGTTTATTCTCAAAACGCCCAATCTTAACGTCTTCACGTTCTCTCATGTTTCATCCTGGAATTACAAGAGGCTCGTATTTGTTTACAAGAAAACTGTTCAGTCAGACAGATATTTGTTGTGAAACGAATAGGGTTGCCACCTATGTCTGACAAAAACAAGGACACTGTCATACTTACACGGGGTGGCGAACGTAAAATGTTACGGGGGGGGGGGGGGGGGGGTGTTAAATGGACACAGCGAGAAAAAAAACAGATTTAAAGTGTGCAGATTTAAAACAGTCTAAATAGTCGTTAGAACTAAACTAGTGAAAACCGGGACATTAAATGATTTTTTTTGCCAAATACCAAATATTATAAAAGAAGGAAAAACGGGACAGCCCGGGAAAACCGGGACAGATGGCAACCCTAGAAACGAAGTAGTTACAATTTCAAGCATTTTCAAGTACTTTAGCCTAAATTCCAGCACCTTTCAAACCTGAAACACAAAGCAACATTAAAATTCGTCAGGTAAATGTTCCTTCCCCTGTTTTTGAGGAGTGTTTCTTTATACTACCACACATCGTTTCGGAGAACACTGCACAGAATGTGCCAAATATACAAATAAAATATACAAATATATTTGATTTGATTTGATTTGATTTTGATTTGAAAGTATAAGAGGTTCGAAGAGGTTTGCGCGAGGTGGGCGGAGTCGAGCGCTGCGGTCACTCGCGAAAGTAGGCTTAAACCAGGTCACATGCGCGCCCCCCCAGGCACTGCACTGCGCCCCCCCAGGGGGGCGCGCCCCACTATTTGAGAAGCACTGGCGTATCCCAAGTTCTCAGTGCTGGATCCCGATCAAGGGTTTCCTCTGTTGTGTCTGCAAAGATATGTGCAGAGGCAGAAAGAGCAGCCATCATGATCAAGATGGCGGCATTGAAAGAAAAGCATGATCTGGAGGAAAAGGAGGAGGCACTGAACAAAGAACTACAATTACTAAAACAAAAACGTGAAGCCCTGGAAATAAAAACACAGTTAGTTGCTTCATCATCTAAACTTGTCATTCTCAGGTCTGCTGAAGAACAACAATCAGCGGTGTTGACCAGTCCAACAGCCAAGTTACAACCAAAGAACCCGCAACCAGGCCCACCAGCTGAAAGGCAGCCAGTGTGTGGTACGGATGCTATGAATGCATATTATGCTGAGATGTTAACAAAACAGGAGGAGAGTGAACAAAACAGGAGGAGAGTGAAAATTCCTTTCATTAAGCAAGGTTTTTAATGCCCTCTCTGTGGCACAAACCCCAAGTGTTCGTCCTAGGGATGGTGTGCACTTTCAGCCTGTCCCTGAGCAGTCGGAGAAGCCCAGTGCTGTAAACAAGAAAACAAGTTCAGTTCAGACCTCTAGTCCACTCAATAAAATTGAAGGAGAGACTTCTGCAACTTCAAACATGTCTGAAAATGCATTTGTTCAACCTTTAACAGCCTCGCTGAGTAGTCATGAAAGATTGAGTAACATCCTTCAATGTCAAAATGAGAACATCCCATCTTGTTAAGCAGCAACAATGTTCCACTCTCCCGCATGGAGACATCCCAATCTTCAATGGTGATGTTTTATTGTACTGGCCATTCCTCAGAGCGTTTGAAAATGCGATTGAGCTAAAGACTGATAATAGTGCAGATAGGCTGTATTTTCTTGATCAATACACAAGTGGGCATCCCAAAGCTCTTGTCAGGAGTTGTCTTCACATGAGCCCAGACAGAGGATATGAAAGGGCAAAATCTTTGCTACTGGAACATTATGGTGATGAATTCAAAATATGTTCTGCTTACATAAAGAAAGTATTAGAATGGCCTGATGTTAAAACAGAAGACTTTAAAGCATTACAAGGCTTTGTGATTTTCTTAAGGAGTTGCTGTAACGCGATGGAAGAAATGAGATATTCTCGTGAAATTAATTTGTCCTCAAATATGAAACTCTTGATCATGAAGCTGCCATATAAATTCAGAGAAGGATGGCGTTCCTTTGTGTGTGAGTTTCAGGAGAATCAGGATAGCAGACCTCAGTTTATAGATCTTGTTGCATTCTTGGAAAGGCAAGTGAGGGTGCTTTCTGATCCTGTATATGGGGACATCCAGGACAGGCCTTTCAAAGAAAAGGTGCCTGTTAAAGCTAACCAAGTCTAGAGGAAGCAGTTTTGTAACTAATGTTTCCGCAATTACTTCTCAGTCTGCGCTGCAACCCAAAGGTAGCCATTCTGCAATTTTTGCCCCTTATGCAGCAGTAAACACATTTTGGAAGATTGCAGTTTATTTAGGAAGAAGAAACACAGTGATAGACTTCCTAAGAAGGGAATCTGCTTTGGTTGTTTACATCAAGGACACGTTAGCAAATTCTGTAGACAAAAATGTATTTGTGCTCCATGTTGAGCAAATGGGACAAAACTCACAGCAACAAGAGAATAGTGACAGATCTGAAGCAATATGCAATGTAGTGATGTGTCCTAAAGCAGACGGGCATATTGGGGCTGGTTTTGGGTCATGTAGTGTCCCTTCAGTAATACCTGTGAAAGTTAAAGCTGGTAAAGGTGAAAAGGTAATGCAAGTGTATGCTTTTATTGATCCTGGTAGTTCAGCTACTTTCTGTACAGAGCGTCTCATGTCCCAATTAAATATCAAAGGTAGGAGAACAAATATCTTGTTGCAAATGAGGAGTCAGGAAAAGTCAGTACCAACATATGTAGTCTCAGGTTTAGAGGTTTCTGGCATGGACGAAAACAATTTTGTACGGTTACCTGATGTCTTCACACAAAAGCAGAAGCCAGTCAGTGCTGATAACATACCCACAAAGAATGATCTTGCTCGGTGGCCATATCTTAAAACAGTTAATATTCCAGAGATAGATAGCAACATTGAACTACTCATAGGAACCAATGCCACAAAGGTTATAGAACCCTGGGAAATTATAAACAGTCAGGGTGAGGGACCCTATGCTGTAAAGACCATGTTGGGATGGGTAGTCAATGGGCCCTTAAGAGGCCATGACAATGTTTGTCAGTCTGTCGTGGTAAACAGAATCTCTGTAGCAAACCTTGAAACATTATTGACTAAGCAGTACAATCATGACTTCAATGAAGCAACATCAGAGGAAAAGCGTGAATTGTCAATTGAAGACAGAAGGTTCCTCAAAATTGTAAATGAGTCAGTCACATTAATAGATGGGCACTATACCGTTAACTTGCCCTTTAGGAGGGATGATGTACAGATGCCAAATAATCGTCATATTGCCATGCAACGTCTTTTGTGCCTAAAAAGAAAGCTAAAGAGAAATGCATCATTCTTCAAAGAGTATGTGACATTCCTTAGTGAGGTCATAGATAAAGGATATGCCGAAGTGGTCCCACAGGACGAGTTGGAAAGGGCCAATGGAAGAACCTGGTATATACCACATCATGGAGTATACCACCCCAAGAAGAACACACTCAGGGTAGTGTTTGACTGTGGTACGAATTATCAAGGTGTGTCTCTGAACTCTGAGCTTTTGCAAGGCCCTGATCTTACCAACTCATTAATTGAAGTCCTGCTCAGGTTCAGGCTGGCACCCGTTGCCCTTATGGCAGATATAAGAGCTATGTTCCATCAAGTTAGGGTCTCCAGGTCAGACATAGATTTTCTACGCTTTTTGTGGTGGCCGGATGGAGATATTGAACAGGATCCAATAGACCACCGCATGCTAGTACACTTGTTTGGGGCTGTTTCCTCTCCAAGTTGCGCCAGCTTTGCCCTGCGAAGAACTATTGAGGATAACCCTCATATAAGTTCAAAGGTAACCAACATTATTACTAAGAATTTCTATGTGGATGACTGTCTAACATCTGTGCCCACAGTACAGGAAGCAGTGCAACTGATATCAGAATTGGTGGAGCTGTGTGGAAAAGGAGGATTTCAGCTTAACAAGTGGGTAACCAACAATAGGGCTGTGTTGTCCAGTATAACAGAGGAGGACCGAGGAAAGGATGTTAGGTCCTTGGATTTAGACAAAGACCAATTGCCAACTGATCGTGCCTTGGGTCTTCAGTGGAATGTGGAAGATGACGATTTTAGGTTTGATATTAAAGTCACAGAAAATCCGTACACAAGAAGAGGAATCTTGTCCATGGTAAGCTCAGTATATGATCTACTTGGCACCTATTACTCTCCCAGCCAAACAACTGTTGCAGCAGCTTTGTAAGCAAGGTTATGGATGGGATGAGCCAATATCTACACCTCAGTCTAGACAGTGGAATAAATGGGTTCAGGATCTTTCAAAACTAAAGGATTGTAGTGTGTCACGCTGCATTAAACCCAAAGACTTTGGACATCCAATGACCCTCTGTTACATCATTTCGCAGATGCTAGCGAGTTAGAATATGGGACAGTGAGCTATCTTAGGATGACCAATGACCAAGATCTGGTATATGTTTCTTTTATGATGGGAAAGGCAAGAGTTACCCCTTTAAAACAAATGACAATACCAAGAATTGAATTGGCAGCTGCAGTGTTGTCTCTGAAAGTAGACAAAATGCTTAAATTAGAACTGGATCTATCCCTAAAGGATTCAGTGTTTTGGACAGACAGTCAGGCAGTATTAAAGTACATTGCCAACGAAAGTACAAGATTTCATACTTTTGTTGCGAATAGAATTTCTGTCATAAGAGAGAACACCAGTAGCCAACAGTGGAGATACATTCGTAGTAAGCAGAATCCAGCAGATGTTGCCTCTAGAGGACTGAGTGTGGTAAAGTTCTGTGAGAACAAGAGATGGATTCATGGCCCAGATTTTTTATGGGAGCCACAGAACACTTGGCCAAGTGAAACAATCAAGCCTGATGCTCTTTCACTAGATGATCCAGAGGTAAAAGGCTGCCATGTTATGTGTAATGTTGTAACTCAAGATGTCTCAAGTCCTACCTGCCAGCTTCTTTCTTTCTTCTCAGATTGGACCAGATTGGTGAAGGCTGTAGCCTGGTATCAAAAGCTTGGAGACAATTTATTGGCATTGGCTGATAAAAGGAAACAACTTGTTGATGTCCATGCATGTTCTCACCAGAAGCTGATGTCTCAGCTACAAGCCTTCAGGTCGATGCTTGGTGGTCAGTGCATATCGTTGAAAGATTTTGAGAGGGCAGAGAAGACAATTATATCCTTTAGCCAAAGGCAGGCATTTCCAAGTGAATTTGAAAAGTTACAAATGGCTCCATTTAATGTGTGTAAAAAGAGCACGATTTGCAGGTTGGATCCGATATTGAAAGATGGGCTGCTGAGTGTAAGAGGACGGCTGTCAAGAGCAGTTATATCCGAGACTATGAAGTATCCTATTATCCTTCCAAAACAGTCTCATATTTCTAATCTGTTGATTCGCCACATTCATGTGATGTATGGGCACTGTGGCAGGAATTACATCCTGGCCCAGTTGCGAAAGAAATATTGGACCATTAGTGCTAACAGGATCGCAAGAAGGATCATTTCACAATGTGTGACCTGTAGGCGTTTGAAAGGCAGGACAGGAGAACAAAAGATGGCTAGTTTACCACAAGAAAGAACACAACCAAATCTTCCACCATTCACCAATGTTGGCATGGACTATTTTGGCCCAATAGAAACAAAGAGAGGAAGAAGCATGGTAAAAAGATATGGTGTGCTCTTTACGTGCATGTCTTGTAGAGCTGTTCATCTTGAGATTGCCTGCTCCCTCGATACTGACTCTTGTATCCACGGCATAAGGAGATTTGTGTGCAGACGAGGCCAAGTACAACATATTTGGTCCGACAATGGCACAAACTTGGTTAGTGCTGAAAAGGAATTAAAAAAGGCCTTGTCCAGTCTTAATAGCAGAAACATCCTAAATGCTTTGCTTGAGAGGGGAATAAGCTGGAGCTTCAATCCACCAGGGGCATCTCACCATGGCGGAGTGTGGGAAAGACTGATTATATCAGTGAGATGGGTCTTAAACTCTCTTTTACACCAACAAACAGTGGATGAGGAAAGTCTTCAGACATTATTTTGTGAGGTTGAAGCAATTCTAAACAACCGCCCAATCACTACTACATCCTCTGACCCTTTTGATTTGGAGCCCCTTAGTCCAAATCACATTCTTCTACTTTCCTCTCAACCTGTTCTCCCTCCCGGTGAGTTTTCCAGGACTGACTCGTACACCAGGCATCGGTGGAAACAAGTGCAGTATCTGGCTGACGTATTCTGGAGGAGATGGACGCAAGAATACTTAACATTAATGCAAGAAAGGCAGAAGTGGTCCAAGGTAAAAGAGAACTTTAAAGTTGGAGACATTGTCGTGGTTGTTGACCCTACCTCCCCACGATCTTCAAGGCCGCTGGGAAGAATTCTGGAGACAAATCCCGATTCCAATGGATTAGTCCGGTCAGTTAAGCTCAAGACAAAAACAAGTGTTATAGTGCGACCTATTACGAAGCTCTGCTTACTCCTAGAAGGATCCTAAAGGCTGTACAAAAGTAAAGTGCATCTTTTTCTCTTATTCTCCTTTCGTATTATATCATTTAAATGTTTTGTTGTAAACTAAACATTTAGGGGCTGGATGTGTAGGAGCCAAAACGGTTATTCTTGTGTATATGTTTTTGTTTTCTCATATGTTCTTCTTTTTTGTTTGAGTGTGCTCCACCTATTGGTTGGAGTGGATGGGCCACGTGGATAAGAACAGATATTGCTACCTGGAGGGCGTGGCCAAAGCAGGAAGACATGGTCTTTGACCTCACATCCTGAAGACCAGGCTACCATAGACAATGCACCTCTTCCTTATTTTGTTTCAGTTGTAATCTTTGGTTTATCTTTGTAATCCTTAGCTTCAGTTATGTTTGGAGTTTCTAAAACATTATGGTTTTATTATTTACAATAAATACTTTTTCAAGTTGGACAACAACTTTCTGTTGACCTTGGATCTTTTTGGATGTGAAGAGTCAGACATTTTTGCTTAGCCACCATAGTGGTTATCAACAGGACAGGAAATAACCACTACAGTAATTGAATTAGACAATGGCACACATTTTACCAGTAAAGAGTTAAAATTTGTGGAACAACGCCTGGGGCTCAGGCATAAGTACGGGTCGGTTTACCATCCCCAATCACAGGGCAAAGTGGAAAGGATGAATGGTAACATAAATAATCTGGTGAAAGTGTGTGCACAAACAGGGATGAATTGGCAGGAAGCCCTTCCATTGGTGTTATTAAGCATAAGGTCTTCAGTGAGTTCCGCAACCGGATTCACTCCGTTTGAGCTCATAACAGGAAGGAGCTTCCCGGGGCCCCACAACGCGCTTGCAAAGCTAAAAACACCGGTGGCCAGATCACATAAGGAGTATTTCAAAGAATTAAAAGCGATTTGTGCAGGTACGAGGGGAGGAGCCAGAATTGACGCCTCGTCCAGACCTGCCTGTCACCGAGTGGGTCCTTCTGAAGGTCAAAATCAGAGAGAACTTCACACGCCGTTCGACTGAAGGGGAAAGGAGACACGTGGTTCCATTTCAGCCCGTGCAGAGCATCAGAGCCACCCATCCAGCGCGCCGAGATATGGAGCTCTCAAATCAATGGGTCAGAATAAAACCCAGAGCAGGGGTACATCCGGGTAGTCTGCCTGACCCCCCCCCCCCCCCCCCCCCCCCCCACGAGGGAAAAGAAGATAATCCTGCCTCCGACGACAAAGGAGAAGATAATTACTTTTTGTTTTCTAATTGACTTGATTAGTGTTAATGCTTGGCTTTGTAGAAAATATAGGCACATGTACATATAGGCATATAAGTATTGTAATTGTGAGTATTGTAAGCATTGATTGCATTGTAGTGAAGGAAGAAATAGATAAAAGTTAATATTTTAATATTACAGCAAAAAGCCAACATGAGTAAGTGGAACCTGTCAGGAGCCACTATATTTGCACCCAACATTTATTTGAACCCCAGCAGTCTTCCACCAGTCCAGCCAAACCCTCAATAGTGTGTGATTTTCTGGGTCATATTTGATAGAAACAGCAATGGTAGAAGAGTACATCTAGAAGACCCAGGGGATATAGTGGTAGAATAAATGTCTTCAGAGCCCTATAATAGACATAGAGTGGAGATATATCCCACAAGGTAAATCCGCATCGCCAGGAATTTCTTTGGGATACAAAATAAAACCCTTTGAACCCTCCCCAGAAGCTTACTTTAATATAATAGGTTAATGAGTTAATGTGCTCACCTAGAGATAAAATAGCAGTAGCTAAGTGGCTTTGCCCGTGGATGGTAGAATACACAGAATTCAGAGTGCTTGCTGAACCAGGAAAGGAACCCAGGGTGACCACATAGCCTATTCAGTAGATCTTGTCCTAGAATACTTTGTACTGCTCCAAAATATAGAACAGTGTCCAGAAATAAAATCACTTTGGGGTGAAGGAACCTTCCCCATACAGTTTTAGGGATGTCCTAAATAGTTCACTGGGCTGGGAGGTGACAAAGGTGTCAAAAAAAGCTATTGGTCACCCCGGATATTAGAAATATGATGGTAGACATAAGGCGGTTGTTTGGCCACCCTTTTGGGAGACCAAACACCACAGGAGATAGGACTGGAGTTTGGTGGGGACCTAAGTGGGTTAGGTATTCTGCAGGAGCAATATTAGCAGTGGGAGCAATAATACTGCTGCTTGTGCTTTCACTTAAATCACAAAATAATAATGTCACAAGAGCAAAGAGAAGTGCGACAGATCGGTGTATTAAGAGGTATGGAGGATTAGAATTAGAATATGTTTTAAAAGAAACTACTGCATAGACCTTTGACGTGTGTCAGATTATTGACTGCCAGGGCAAGGACTATTCGTACAGAAGGTTAGACATATATGTATGTTGGAACCCTGACATTGATAGGCACTGTTACAAAAAGGGGGAGGCAGAGGTTCCGTGGTGTGACTCGTGGGGAATGGTGGTAAAAAACAGCGGAAGTTGGCTTCTGAGAGTGGCTGGGTCTGAATCAGACAAGACCCAGGCTTGGTGGTCAGCATTATTTTTTCAGAGAGACGCACATCCTAGCAAAAACCTAGTTACTCTATCAATAAATTGGGATATTTCACCTGGAGTACTGGCACATCCCCAGCACAGGGCACGTGCTGTATATCTAGTATTAGGAGTGGACCAATCAGGCTCAGACCCCTTAGGCCTGATTTAAGATAAACATAGCACAGTTTAGACCTGTCCCAGTAACCCCGGGACCAGGACCAACACTCGCAGACAATACATCAGAAATTATACAAGGCATCTGTGGATCAGATTATACTAAATGGACACAGCAGATAATTTAATTAACAACAGGGTATGCAGCAGACAATACTTGGTTATGATGGCTGGCAGGGCAAGCACGAGAAACAGGTATGGAGGACTGTGTGGCGTGTGCACAAGCACGACCTCGACTTGTCCTCACACCCGCTCCACTGTTCCCAGAGAGCAGTTCCCAGAGGTTATGCCTGCATGCTTGCGCTCACTAATGGCAGAGATGGTTCTAGCTGCACCACTCTTGGCCATATTTTCCCTGTCATTAAAAATGAGACACGCACGGGCTCATTTAACCCCCCGGCTGAAGGAAATTTTACATGTTTCCGCAAAAGTAGCACTGCTAAAGTGATCACAGCATTAGGGGAAATCCCTGAGTCAATGTGCTCAAGTATAAGACCTGATGGTGAGAAAATAGGATCATGGGCTCAAGCCGGTTTGTATTATTACTGTGGTAGGCAGAACTTGTGGACCCAGTTACCACAACACTCCAGGGGCCTGTGTGCCATGGTAAGGCTTGGAGCCCCAATTACTCTAGTAGGACATAATAACTACTGAGGTCTTCAGGCAGAGAAGAGATGTAAGTGACCAGTTTGATCTTATGAAAAACATGCCTACATACATTGATTCAATTGGGATCCCCAGGGGAGTGCCTGACAGGCATAAACTAGCTAACCAAATAGCTGCAGGCTTTGAAAACATACCCTTGATATCAGCTATTTTCCCAATAACCCCCAATAAAAATGTAGATTGTATAAACTTTGTACATTATAATGTTATGCGTCTTGCTAATTTAACTAGGGACCCAGGTTACACAAAAACACATTAGGGAAACAGGCGTACGCATGTTTCTAATGTGTTTTCGTCAATTAGCGACACTTAGAGGTGATGCATTGAAATTACAACTATTAAGATATCCTTCACGCACACATTGTAGTAAGCCTTTATTGGGTAAAATAAAGTAAATTCATGAGAAAATTAAACAGTAAATTAATCAGACAATTTCACTGCATTACTGAAATAATAATTCGACATGTTTCCACTTAGCCTAGATTATATAAACATGCATTAAATGTTGCGTTGGAGATCTTGGGAGATGGCAGCGTTGGCATTACTGGAAGATATTGTTAATGGCCGAACTTGCCGAGAGCGCGTTTTCCGTGACCATTAGGATTTTTTGGTCCATGATGATGAGTGGTTTATAAGCCATTTCAGATTTCCAAGAACTGTCCTTGTGTTGAGTTGGGTCCAGTTTTGGAGAGAGAAACGGGAGGAGTTGCGCATTGCCAGTTCCTTTACAGGTGCTGACAACACTCTGCTTCCTGGGACTGGCTCGTTTCAAAGAGAACTGGCAGACCGGTCTGGATTTCCCAGTCATCTTTGAGCCGGGCCATGCCAGCTGTTTTGGATGGGATCATCTGCATGTTAGCTAGGTATATAAAGTTCCCATATGAAGCGGTTGACTGGGCAAACATTAACACTAGGACTACAAGCTTTTTATTATCCCCAAACCAGCTCACAAGAGCCTGTCAAAAGCAGGGCTCTGCACCTTCGCCTCCCATTAGGCCATTCCTTTGTTATGTACATGTAGCCGGGGGGGGAGGTTGGTGATAGTGTGAACTGTGTAGATCCATTGACTCAGATGGAGAAGAAAAAACCCTGGCCTTCCCTTGGGGTAGGAGTGCAAAAAGTACCATCTTGATAAGTTAAAATTGCTCAAGAATATTATTCTATTTCAAGTAGCTGAGGTTTTTTTTTGTATAAATTTATGTACACATATCTTTACCTAGTGGCAGTTTTTCAAAAGACAAAAACTATTTCAAATAAGGTAAAAAAAAAAATCAGAGCTATTTTGACTGATGAAAATGCCACTTATAAGCCACTATAATTCAAATATTATGTTTGTGTAAATTTCACATTATTTCAACCTTTCACAAATCAAATCTCAAACATATCCTGAGATGAGCAGACTTCTTGCAAGAGAGCTTGCAGTCTCATGAGGCAGCCAAAGGTGTGTATTGAAAGGTGTGTCAACAGCAACCACCCACAGCTGACACATGCCTCATTTACAACACTGGAGGTAAGAAGGGCTTATCACACCTGCCAAGAGAGCAAGAGATCCTGTCATTTGACATAATTTGGGAGTCTAGTTGGGAGTCTATCAAAAGCAGGGGGTTTGGTAGTTCTAGTTTTAAAGCGCAATTTGCAGCGATAGCCTGTTTCCCTAATATAATCGGAGCGATCGACTGCACACACATTTCTATAAAGGCACCATGTGAGGAGGAATTTGCTTATGTGAATAGAACGCACTTTAATTCTATAAACGTGCAAATAATCTGTGTTGCAAAAATGTGCCTTACTAATGTAGTGGCACGTTGGCCTGGATCAACCCAATGATTCGTACATCCTTACCAACAGCATGGTTGGGATAAGATTACAAGCAGGCAGAGTGCATGATGGGTGGATTCTTGGTAAGCAACACATTTAAAGTATTTAAATAAAAGCATTTGACATTTCTTAGAATAATTCATTTTAACACTAGGAACCCGACGGCCGCGAAAATTTTCGCAAGGCTTAGTAAGGTCCATGTAGCC
This sequence comes from Brachyhypopomus gauderio, assembly GCF_052324685.1. Taxonomy (NCBI): domain Eukaryota; kingdom Metazoa; phylum Chordata; class Actinopteri; order Gymnotiformes; family Hypopomidae; genus Brachyhypopomus; species Brachyhypopomus gauderio. The sequence goes on along the minus strand of NC_135220.1, from coordinate 20,361,749 downwards.
CACTCCCCTGCTGTGAAGAGATTAACGCCCATTGTCTTGGTAATGCGGTGGAAGCGTCTCACCCCCAGCTCATACGCCTGCCAAAGCACAAGCGGCTCACCTCCAAGCTCATACAAGGCACCAAACGTGATACTTCACGAAAAACTTGGTTACAAACAAGCAGACTGTATATGTTACCGATCCTACAACAAACAGCGGAAATTTTGTAGACTCGTGTTTCAAAAGATACAATTCAAGCGCACATAGAGAGTTTCTCAAATGAGTCCCGTCAAACAATAAAAATAAATAAAATTGTCTGAACCTCTTTGTATATTGTTTGAAGCTCTTTGTATATTTACTACACTATATAATATTTGTTACACTTTCTGTTTCCGCGTTTGAATTCGCGTTTGAAAAGCTAAGAAATTATATGGCGCAATTATATATATGGCTGATAAATGTTGTGATCTAAACAGCAGACTGGAAAAGGAGAGGAAAAGACAGGAAGAACAAATTCATGTGCTGTAAAACAACTTTATTTTGATCAAACATGGATGTCTATTCCGGGTTTCTTGAAGTGGAATGTCAAGAAAGTTGAGGGTGTCTTGAAGTTGAGGGTGTACTCGCCAGATGCACTTGCCGCATGCAACACACGCGTTGATGCTGTGGAGAACAATTCAAGGTACACCTTACATTTTGAATAAAATCTTTCAGAAGACAAAAATACGTAACATATGTGGTGTTACGTATGTAGGCCTACTTATCAACGTACCTTCATGTAGTTGTAGCCAACAGTTGCTACACAGCCAGGGTGTACTCGCTGCATGCAACGGGCCACCGGCGTGTTCCTGCGTGCACTGTGTATGCACGCACCTTCATGATGTCTGTCAACGGCGCACTGCAAAGAACAAAGTACATGTTATATTTTGAACGAATTTATTCATGTGTACCAGCCAGGGACCCTCTTTCTTACATTTGCGGCAGGTTCATCGTTCATCGCTGCCAAGGTCAACGGGCCACCGGCGTGTTCCTGCGCGCACTGTGTATGCACGCACAGAAGTACATGTTATATTTAGAACGAATTCATTCATGTATAAATTGATTCTGTGAAAATGTCACAGGCATGGGTCATAACAGAACGGGAATCCAATTCCAGCAACCATGAGAAAAATAACCAGCAACCACGACGAGAAATAAACAGAGGACTAACACGGAAACAGACATGAAATGGCAGGAGATGCGGGGCAGACCGTGACACCGGGTTTCATGATGTGCGACTGTGGAACAGAAAGAGAAGAGATTTTTGGTTATGTTCAAATAATAGTGTGTGTGTATATATATGTGTGTGTGATTGGTTGTCTGTATATATATATAATATATTTATATATATATATATATATATAAATATACTTATCGACGTACCTTCATGTAGTTTTAGGTACACAGTTGCCACACAGCCAGGGACACTCTGCCCTACACTTGCGACAGGTGTACTTGCCGCATGCAGCGCACGGGGTTATGCTGTGGTTCCGGTTGCAGTTTGTCTGCACCTGACACGTAGTCTTCTTTCCAGGAGCAGGCGAAGGACGTGGCGTTCTCTTCAACTCCTTTTCCTGTAGGAAACGAAGACGGAGTTCCTCAGCAAGAGTACACATAAAAACTCTCCTACTCTCTGTGGACCCCGTACATGCCGTGTACAAAACATGGAAAGAAATATGAAGTTACTATACCTTTGCATGCTCTGTAGGCCCGGACGGCTCAACAAATGTTGAATTAGGCGAACAGCTGCTGACACGAGAGCGTGCGATGCCAACCTTCTCCCAAACAGTTCCATCTTTTGCCCGTACGGTTGGTGCAGGTGTGGTGTCAGCCTGTGTCCGTCTCTTCCTTGGAGGGCTCTGTTGTACCTCATCCGATGTACTGCTTCTTTCTTCATCGGATGAATCGCTGGTCAAAAAACAGGAGGGTCCTTCTCCCGCATCGGACTCACAGCAGTCCTCGTTGGTCAGCAAAGCCGCAACTTCTTGACCGGTGAACGTCCTCTGTCTTGCCATGGTGTTTTGCGTCGTCTCCACACAGGATAGTAGTGAAAATGTAAGTCGCCTGCCTTTGGGTTTCAGCTTTTATCATGACTCTGAAGAACACACCCACAACAGCGCATACTAATTATACTTTATTATAATAGGTGGCGCTTCACACATAACGCCGAAACCGAAACCGGGCTAATCCCCTGCATACACGGGAACAATAAAAGTTGATTGGACCCGTGATAATGGTTCACGGCAATCCGTGAATATCAGTCAAACACAAGCATAAACACTGCAAAAAATATTATATTACTATGCTGTATGAGTAAAAATAAATAAATGACGCTAAGTTATTTACACAAACGAAATATCTTATTTACACAAACGAAATATCAGTCAAACACAAGCATAAACACTGCAAAAAATATTATATTACTATGCTGTATGAGTAAAAATAAATAAATGATGCTAAGTTATTTACACAAACGAAATATCTTATTTACACGAACGAAATATCAGTCAAACACAAGAAAACACAAAAAATATTATATTACTATGCTGTATGAGTAAAAATAAATAAATGACGCTAAGTTATTTACACAAACGAAATATCTTATTTACACGAACGAAATATCAGTCAAACACAAGCATAAACACTGCAAAAAATATTATATTACTATGCTGTATGAGTAAAAATAAATAAATGACGCTAAGTTATTTACATGAACGAAATATCTTATTTACACAAACGAAATATCAGTCAAACACAAGCATAAACACTGCAAAAAAATATTATGTTACTATGCTGTATGAGTAAAAATAAGTAAATGTACAAATAAATATTACTTTACTATACCTTTATTACTTTGTTGCTGCTATTGAAGTGCATACACAAGAAAATCTGGGACGCTTGCTTCATACATAACGCCAATACCACGCTAATGATAATGTGTTTCACGGGAACAATATGAACCCGTGATAATGGTTGGTTCAGCCATGTAAATGTGTGGCGCTATTGAAGTGCATACACAAGAAAATCTGGGACGTTTGCTTCATACATAACGCCAATACCACGCTAATGATAATGTGTTTCACGGGAACAATATGGACCCGTGATAATGGTTGGTTCAGCCATGTAAATGTGTGGCGCTATTGAAGTGCATGCACAAGAAAATCTGAGACGCTTGCTTCATACATAACGCCAATACCACGCTAATGATAATGGTTCACCGCTCTAAATAATACTTATGTCAATATGTAGCGCTTCACACATAACGCCGAAACAGGGCTAAACTTTATTTATTTATTTTAGACTACAAACTAGACCTGGTGCACACAGACTGCACACAGACTAGACCTGGTGCACCACAGAGCTCCTGCCACAGAGCTCCTGCCTGTCTTTCTGCTCCTGTCTTGCTCTGAAATTAACATATGTATGGTCCTGCTAATTGGGCAGGAGAAGGAGGGGTGATGTCCTCAGAACCTTGAAATCTCAGGAGTTCCAGTGTTAAACATGGGCATGTGGGGTCTTGCACAATGTTGCGCACAGGTATGCCGTGCCATTGTTAGAGGTGGTGGAGCACCCAGCGAACCCAGAGCCAGGACAAATTAATGCGCAGCGCAAATTGTAACCAATTCTTTTATTGAGTCGCTGATGCTAGTGAGCGCATCACTGATATTTTTTAGGTGCATTATATTATTCTGCCAGTGTTCAATATTCGGACCCCACAACATTTAAAGCTTCACACACGCTGTCCCACTTAGACCTTTTGCGCTTTGCCGTAATGCCACAACGTGCCAAACAAACATTTTTTCCGCACCTCTACCTCATTCAGGAGCGTCTCCACTTTCACATTCGGTGAAGTTCCGCTTCTTACCCCGTTTCACATGGTTTGTGATAGATCAGAGAACAAACCTCTCCGGTGCAGGACAAATTTAAATCAATTTGCATATTTATAGGGGGCGTGTCACAGTGTGCGCTCAATTCCACCTTGATTGGGATGTACAAAAGAAATGTGTGTGAATTTTCTGGATTTGTATGTATGCCAATTTTTTGTAAGAAATCCACGCAAGTCTTTGTACATGAGGCGTCAGGGTTTTAGAGGGACTGAAGGCTTTATCAGAAGAAATGCAGGAAGCTTCAGGGATTAATGATCCTGTTACTGACTGACTGGAAAGGCAATTTGGCAAATACAAAGGTCTTATTATGTCTGCGGTAACTTCTGTGGGCATATTTTTTGGCTATTATAACTACATGTGAATGTTGTTGTATTCCTTGTATAAGAAGCTTAGCTGAGCGATTGATTACCAATATGATAGAAAAGCTTGATCCTCAGAATGGAGGTGTTATGATGGCTCTTTTAGGACAAGAAGAGGAGGAGCAGAGCTTTGAAGGGGAATCCTCGTGGTAATCAATTTTTTATATAGATTAAAGGGGGAGTTGTAGAGAATTATAAAAGAATGCTAAGTGTAACCCAATCAAAATTAACACTACTACACTACACTAAAATGTGATGAAACTCCACCAAATCCTGGTAAATGCACTGCAACATTATAATTTCATTTCGGACCAGAGTTTGTCTAATACCTGTACTGTGTCATTAAGAGAAAGTTAGATGCAACTGCTTTTCCGCTTAGCCTCTCAGTCTGTGGGTTACGAGCTGAGAGGAGGTCAGTGTTTTGTCATGTTCTTCATATAAAGGTGTTTTTTTAAGGCCTGAAATAACTCTAAAACCGTAGTTTGATGTTAAATCATTCGTAATACTGTGTGACGCATATTTTATGTTTGTCATATAAGAGTAAATGGAGGGGAAAGCGCTGCTTTTCTAGTTTTTCTGTCGGACATGTGCTGGAGCTAATTTTCCATGTGCGTTATCTGCTAGGAGGGAGCTGTAGGCCTCGGTACTTGAGTGTGTCTGCCGACGGCTCACCTGTGTGGAAAAAAACACGCTGTACACATTGTCTTCAATTATTGTTTATTGTTTCTTTGTGAACAGGTATGTTAAAACTCTGTGTTGTCTCATAAGTGGTGTATTGTATTAGTTCAAATCAAATCAAATCAAAGTTTATTTGTATAGCGCTTTTCACAACACATGTTGTCACAAAGCGCTTTACAGGATTTAAAAGGTTAACAATACTATGGGTCCAGAACCCTAATGAGCAAGCCAAAGGCGACAGTGGCGAGGAAAAACTCACTATGATGGTGGGGATTAGGAAGAAACCTCGGGAGAACCAAGACTCAAAAGGGAACCCATCCTCCATTGGGTCCATCCGTTAACACACAAATTACACAAAATACAGACAAATACACAAGTCACACACAAATCACACAATCAGACTAAGTAAAGGTAAAAATGAAAGTTCTGGGTTTTGATATTGTCACTGTAAATGTCTGTTGATGAACGCCAGGCTTTCATTCCATGTCGGAGCAGCGATGCTAGTATTGTAGGCTCCGACTGCAATGTTACTCTCCAGGTGAACCTCGGAAAAAAGATACGAGATGTAGTAACTATGTAACAGATTAATCAAAGGCCAAACTAAACAGATGAGTCTTTAATCGAGTTTTAAACATTGAGACTGTGTCTGAGTCCCGAATAGAGGCAGGAAGATTATTCCACAATTGTGGAGCTTTAAAAGAAAAGGCTCTTCCACCTGCTGTGATCTTTTTGATCCTAGGAACAGTTAATAACCCTGCGTCCTGCGAGCGAAGTGAACGCGCTGGGTTATATTGTTCAATAAGTTCACTAAGATAGTCTGGAGCTAAGCCATGCAGCGTTTTATATGTTAATAAAAGTGTTTTATAGTCAATACGGAAACTAATTGGCAGCCAGTGTAATGACGATAGTACGGGACTAATGTGATCAAACTTTTTAGTTTTTGTTAAAACTCGTGCTGCTGCGTTCTGAACCAGCTGGAGTTTGTTTATCGATTTACCAGAGCATCCAGCTAGGAGACTGTTGCAATAATCTAAACGAGAGGATATGAATGCATGGATTAGTTTTTCTGCATCACTAATATTTAATATGTTTCTAATTTTGGCAATGTTGCGCAAGTGAAAGAACGCTACCCTAGTTATATTATTAATATGTGTATCGAACGAGAGATCTGGGTCTATTGTGACGCCCAAGTTCTTTACCTCTGCGCTGGGGGTTATAGTAAAAGTTCATACTGTATTTCTTTGCCCTAGAAGTATTCCTGTTAGTTGGGCATTTGCATCAAATGTTATTCCATTCCCCTAATCTGAAGGGAACTGTGTACACTGTCCTTAAAGTAATGGTAACTGAGTCTGTGGGTTACGAGCTGAGAGGAGGAGGGAGCTGTAGGCCTCGGTACTTAAGTGTGTCTGCCGACAGCTCACCTGTGTGGAAAAAAACACGCTGTACACATTGTCTTCAATTATTGTTTATTGTTTGTTTGTGAACAGAATCCTTGAAGTAAAGCAGCAATAGTTACAGCACTGTTCGCCTCAGAGTTGGTTCTTCCCTTCGCTTACTACGGACACCCAGAACACAACACAGAAGTATTACGGGTGTATTAGGACTGTGTAGATGACGGTCACAGGACTCGCGAGACACACACCCATTACATATATTTTAATTAGTGGTGGGACTTTAACGCGTTAATTTCGATTAATTAATCACAGGAAAATTAACGCACTAAAATTATTAACGCATTTTAACGCATGAGACACTTTTGCACCGTGGAATGTTTCTCAGTGCGCGAGTTCCAGACGTACAGATTATATGGACGTACAATAAGATCATGATGGAGATGACTGAAGAGGCTACGCTGGTGGATGGGAAATTTAAATATAAGAAACTTCCAGATGGAAGTACAAACAAAAATAGTGTTATTTGCACTTTATGTAGGAAGGAGTTCGCTTATCACAGGAGCACCTCCAACCTTCGTTACCACCTCAACGTAAAACATGTTGGTGCTAACGCGCAGGTCAGTAATGATAACTTCTAAATGTATTCCTAGTACGATATGGTGAACAAACGTCCGTATTTCCCAGGACATGTCCGTATTTCACATCCTGTCCCGGGCGTCCCAGGTGTCCCGGGTTTTTTTAAAGTGAGGAAATGTCCTGGGGTGAGTTTCCCAAAACGTTCTTAGCGCTAAGTACTTCGTAAGCTCGTTCTTACGTACGAGGTTAAGAAGTACTTAGCGCTAAGAACGTTTTGGGAAACTCACCCATGGATTTTAAATTACCTTCATTGGACCATTAAGACTGGATTAAACTTTCGCGAGTGACCGTAGCGCGCGACTCCGCACACGTTTATACATGACGCGTCATATTATTTACAGTGTTGTTCGTTCTCTGTGGTCAAAGATAAATGCTTACAAGAAGCGTTGCACATTGCGTCAACTGATGCAAGTTACGAACTACAAAAAGACAATGTGGAAGAAACTCCAGCAGCTGTATGATGAGGAAAGGGAAGTAATACAGGTTATTGTGAAGAGCGCCACAAATGTGGCTCTGACTGGGGATCACTGGACCTCTGTTAGCAACAAGAATGATCTTGGTGAGACAGCTCATATTATAGATGATGAAAATCCAGTCATTTGCTTTGAGCATGCAGAAGACCACTTCTAGGCACTATGGAGATCCCTGTGGCAGAGGCCTGGGAAATTAAAGAAAAATATACCATCTAAAATGGTATTAAAAAACATCTTCTGATTTACTTCAATTCTTCCAATATCCTGAGCAAAACTCCCAAAATTAAACAACATTTTTGGTCAGAATTTCCAGTGTTCTGAATTGTTTTCTGCACTCATCTATTGGTCTGTGTAGTAGACTGGTGGAAAAATAAATAAATACTGAAATGCGATTAATTTCGATTAATTAATTACAAAGCTTCCGATTAATTCGATTAATTTTTTTTATCGCGTCCCACCCCTAATTTTAATGTGTTGTGAAAAGCGCTATACAAATATATTTGATTTGAATTAATCACAAATGCTCAAGAATGAAAGCTCATATATTCTAATTAAATAGCTTTTTATAATCCTTATATAATTTGACTAGCCTTAAAGTATTAATCAAATTTCTTGTATTAATCACTTTATATTTTGCTTACATTATAGTATTATTAAATTGCATATTATCAAGAGTGCCTGAGAAAATGTTTGTATGGTTTGTCCAATATTCCAAGTCCCTGTCGTTTTCTAAAAAACAGGATTTTTAAGAATAAGCCTCTGTATGTTGGTTTGACAAGACCAGGAAGCAAAGACCTCGCTCCCACTCCTAGAGAAGAAACATCTGTATGTTGAACGTATGAAATGTATGTGCAACTCCTATGTATGGAACCCTAGCTCATCTGATTGTAATAGTCTTAGACAATCAGCTTTTGTCTAACAGGGTAAATTCCAACGGGGGGGGGGGGGGGGGGGGGGCACCTAGAATCATACAAATTAGGCTGGGGTTAGAGCTACACTGGGTGACACGAATAGGCCTAGGCTGTTCATTGTCTGTGTACTCTCAGAGATCTCTTTATTATTTTCTTTATTATTTCTTTGTATTAGCTTGAATAAATAATTAAAAGACACAAGACTGGTGACGTTCTTTTTTGCATCAAATGGACACGCTGCTCTAGGAGAGAAAGCGTGACACACCCCAGCAGGCATTTCAACGTTGAATCAATGTTGAATCAACATCACATGTGATGGTTGAAATAACGTTGGATTTGGTGTCGATTTTGAAAAGTGAATCAACGTTGATATGCCAACGTTGTTTTAACGTCATACATTCAACCTTGAATAAACCAAAACTCATGATGCTCGAAATTGCATGGGAGAGAGGAAAAAACAACTGTATGCCATATTGAAAAAATAACATTTTTTTTTTTAATTCTCTGTACATTTCTTCTCGGAGAACCACCACACAACCTCTCCGGTGCATACTTGAGGTATTTAGCCATCGTGTCCATTGCCTCCTGTTGTGTGATTTTGTGTGTGCTGAGAACAGTGTCTAAAGAGGAAAAGCAAACACCATACATACTGTACATCCTGAATACAGTGCCAACAATTTTTTTTATGAATGAACATCTAAATTTATAAAAATATTGAATTTTCATCCACTCGTTTCTAATTGCTCATGCTAACTAGTCAGGCATCTTCACAACACCTAGCCAGGAAAGCTAACCACCTAGCATTAGGGTCACCTGTAACTCGATGTGTAATTAATAATGATCCTCAGGTATTGACTAAACTTTGACTTTGCTTACCGAAACTTAACTTTAAAAGATGCCAAGTGAGCAAAAATGTCAAACTCTCCCAGCGTATGCCACACCAACGTACGCCACACCAAGCAGCCAGGGGTGTGTCGCCGGGTCTGGTGCCTTGATAGTAATATATGATACGCTATAATACTGCGCATATTATGTAAGAAGAAAAAATAAAAAGGACATACATAACTTTACATTTCACGCCCTCCGCCTGCATCACTAACAACACTGCCAGAATCCCTCGAGAGATCACACAGTTGCTCTGCCTGATGTTGAATACTAACTTTCTCCTGCTCTATTTAAACTTGTTGATTTGTCATTGCGAAGTTTTATTTCTGCCTCAAAACATTTCAAACTATTTCTTTGCCTGATGTCTTCTTGGTTAATACCTGCCTGTTTTTAGATGTATTAATAAATAAATAAATAAAAATAATATTTAAAATAATAATAATAATTAATACCTCTTTCAAAACCCTCATCCAATGCCAGAGTTGTTTGTACTTTTTTTATTGTATTGTGTTTTTTTTTTTACTTGAAATGGTAATACAAAGGCAGGTTGAAGATATTACATTGATTCACCAATAGTTCAACATTTGAGCAAACATTTAACATTAAATGTTGTTTCAACATTGAAACAACAACAGACAGAATTTCAACCATATTTCAACCATATTTCAACCACATTTCAACGTTGAAGGTCGGTCGTGTGCCAGCTGGGACACAAAGCCTGAAGGAACGACATATTTCACACAATGTAGTGGAGTATAGAACACGCATTCAGAGTCAAAAAACCCTCCCACACATCCCAAAAGCTGCTCATGGCATCAAAACCCAATGACACGAAAATGGTTAAACACATAAGCAACACACCAAATACATGTAACAACACAGAATGAGAGCATAAATGACAACATACATTGAGAAACAGATACCCTGGGGATTAGAGTCATTGCTATATGAAATACAGGATGCTATCTCTGAAGAAAACATAGCAATTAGTCCATTATAACTCAAAAGTCAAAACAACCATAATACTACAGGGAATTATGTCACCCAAAATTGAACATAAATACATCTCATCTTTGCACATATGCTATCGTGCTCTCTTCTGAAGTAAGGTACGGTATTAAAGTAATCTATTTTGACTTTTGGAAGTCGAAAATGTTTATTATGGTTAATTTGTCATTAATGTTATTCAACTGCAAAAATTGCATTTACATTTACATTGTAACAATGTATTAATTTATAACACTTCAACAGAACTTAAATACAATCCATTGTTTTACAGGTGTTATGACAAATGACTGCCAACATGTCTTCAATTCAGTCTATGTCATCAATGAATGAAACATTTTTTCGGCCCACATTTTACATTAGTGGACTTTACAACATTCCACATGCAAAGTACTACTATGTGTTTCTAGGCTTTGTGTATGCTGTAACTGTTTTAGGGAATTCTTTTATAATGGGAATCATCTACCTGGCACGCAGCTTACACACTGCAAAGTATGTAGCTGTCTTCAACTTGGCCTTCTCTGATCTGTGTGGAAGCTCTGCTCTCATTCCAAAGCTTCTGGACACATTTCTGTTTGACAATCAGTACATATCATATGGAGCATGTCTGGCAAATATGTTTTTTGTGTATTGCTTTATGACTCTGCAATCTCTTACTCTGCTTGCTTTAGCTTATGACAGACTGGTTGCTATATGTTTTCCTCTGAGGTATCATGCTATTGTAACCAAAACAGCTATGAGTGTGATCATAGGTATTATGTGGTTTGTATCTGTAACTATCAATGCTCTCCTTGTATCTCTGGTCACCAGACTGTCCTTCTGTAGATCTACTACAGTTAACAGCTATTTCTGTGATCATGGCCCTATCTATAAATTAGCTTGTAATGATAAATCTATAAATTCCATAATGGGTTATGTCTGTACAGCTGCTCTGCTTTACATTCCATTGATACTGATAACCATCTCATATGTTTGTATTGGTTTTGCATTGCATAAAATTGCACGTGGTAATGAACAAACCAAAGCCATGAAAACCTGCACCTCCCATGTCATGTTAGTTGCTTTGTTTTATGTACCAATTATTAGTATTTACACTGCAGCTCTTACAACATCTATAGATACAAATATAAGAATAATCAACACTGCCATGACACAGACTATTCCACCTATGTTAAACCCAATCATATACACTCTAAAGACAGAGGAGGTCATGCAGGCCATTAAAGTACTCTACAAACGATTCAAGTTGAAGATGCCAATTAAATTAGCTATGGGGAATTGAAATATCCCACAAGCACTTTAAATAAATAAGTGTGGTATTTTATATTTCTATGATAAAATTGATCCAGCATTATGGAATGAAACTGCTCAGGGCAGTTTTATCAACACTTTTTTGGACATGATATCTGAACTTCAGAGTTATAGTTCAAAGTTGTTGTTTTTTTGTAATCCTAATCTTTGTACAATTCTAAATTATTTTAAATGTTTTTTCCGACATACTTAAGACAGAATGCAAAGAAACATTCTTAGATGCCACAGTTTCCCATGGACTGTTAGACACAGCTGTACAACACCAAACTAAAAATGTAAAAGTAAGGGGGTGAGGTGGAGGGGTTAGGAGTGGTTATTTTTAATTAAAAAATGAATATCTTCTTCATACTTTGACAGTTTTTCTTTTAATCATATGCCAAAATTTGACAGCCCAGGTGCTTGTGCATTTAATTCTCTTATGCACACATTATGCACACATTTATGCACACCCTTTATCATGGAGTACTTCCATCTTTGTTAAAATGAACCTTAGCAATTAATAGTGACTATGCTTTGAAAACGGTATCTGATGCTATTGTTTTTTTTTTTTTTTTGCAAGTTTTTATGTCCATAGATAAAACTGTTTTGTAGATCAGTGTAATGACTGTAATGGTAGAAGATAGCAGAAGCTCGAGAAATAACCCACAAACAGCTTGATATAAGTAAATATAATGAGCATATAACTGAAACGTTCAGGTATAAATGTTAGGACTTACAATGGACCTTTAAAACAGTTAACATGTTTATATTTAATTGTACCTAAATTTTAAATATTTATAGACACAATGCATTTCAAACATTGTTAAATTTTTACCATTACTGGAACTAATTCAAAAGGTTTAGTGACTAAACACATCACTAGCATTTCCAGACAGTCCTATGTGTGAAAAGAACCGAGAAGTATAATCAGCTTCTATAATCAGCACCCTGGTTCAATAGGCACTCCATAAACTCAAGAAACATCTCCGACAGCTAGAACGATTATGCAAGAAAACTGGTCTCACAGTCCACACCCTCGCTTACAAAGATCACATGCAACATTACAAATAAGCCCTAAATAAAGCCCGCTCAAATTATTATTCTGCCATTATTCACTCAGGTTCCTCAAATCCACGTTCCCTGTTTTCTACCATAAATAAACTCCTAAAACCCCACAACAACACTCCATCATCATTCACCCCTGAGAAATGTGACTTGCTCTTGGCATTTTTCAATTCAAAAACAGAAACCATCCACCACCTGCTTGCATCCTCCACTACCCTACAACCGGAACCCACATTTTCTTTTTCTCCACCTGACACTCAGCTATCTACTTTTTCACCTATAACCTCTGCTGACCTATCCAAAATACTCTCCACTATGAAATCTTCTACTTCTCCCCTGGACCCTATGCCATCTCAGCTCGTCAAAGACTGCTTCACTCCCCTTGCTCCATTCATCACAGATATCATAAACTCCTCCCTCACCTCTGGCACAGTACCTTCACCTCTCAAACTTGCAGCCATCACTCCTCTTCTTAAAAAACCCAGCATTGACCCGGAGGACCTCAATAATTACAGACCCATCTCAAACCTCACCTTTCTGTCAAAACTACTGGAAAGAGCCTTTGCAAACCAACTCAAGATCCACCTTCTCTCAAATAACCTGTACGAAACATTCCAGTCCGGTTTCCGCACCCACCATAGCACTGAAACGGCCCTACTGAAAGTTATAAATGACCTCCTGCTTTCCTCTGACTCTGGCTCTCTCACCATCCTCCTCCTCCTTGACCTCAGTGCTGCTTTTGACACAGTAAAACACTCTATCCTTCTAAATCGACTCGAATCGATCGGCATCACCAACACCGCCCTCGCCTGGTTCAAATCCTACCTGTCTGACAGATTCCAATACATCACCATCAACCAACACAAATCCCACACCATCCCTGTCGTACACGGTGTCCCTCAAGGTTCAGTTCTGGGTCCCATCCTCTTCATTCTGTACATACTTCCTTTCGGACTCATCATACGTCGCCATGGCCTCAAATTTCACTGCTACGCTGATGATACTCAACTCTACATCACCACAAAAACCATCTCTCCTGCCATTCTCTCCACCTGCTACCTCACAGACATCAAAAACTGGATGACCCATAACTTTCTCAAACTAAACAGTAATAAAACAGAGATCATTATTTTCGGTCCAAAATCCAGCCTCCCCACCTGCCAGAATCTCACTCTCGATATTGACGGCCACTCTGTCACTCCTTCCCACCTAGTCAGAAACCTTGGGATTTATATGGACCCCACACTTTCTTTCAAATCTCACATCAACCATGTAGTCAAAACATCCTTCTTCCACCTACGCAACATAGCGCGTCTGCAACCCACTCTTCCCACCACTGCTGCAGAGACATTAGTTCATGCTTTTATCACCTCCAGACTCGACTACTGTAACAGTATTCTGTATGGTCTCCCCTCCTCTGTTTTTCAAAAACTACAATATGTTCAAAACTCTGCTGCCCGACTCCTCACCAGCTCCCCCTCCAGACAACACATCACCCCTGTCCTTCCTCAACTTCACTGGCTTCCCATAAAACAACGCATACACTTCAAGATCCTCCTCTTTACCTACAAGGCCCTCCACAACCTTGCCCCTTCATACCTATCAGATCTCTTGCACCGTCACGCCCCCACCCGCAAACTCTGCTCTGCAGATGCCAACCTCCTCACTCCTACTACCTCCACCAAACACAGGTCCATTGGGGACAGGGCTTTTGCCATTGCTGCCCCCGCCCTCTGGAACTCTCTACCCCTGACCATCCGAAACTCTGATTCTCTGCACTCCTTCAAACATAACCTCAAGACCCACCTTTTCCAGTCTGCATATAACACTTAAGTCATTACCCTATCTTTTCTGTTTTGTTTTTGTGTGTGTATGTTTGTACGTGAATTTTTGTGTGAAATTACTGTAAAGCGACTTTGAGTACTAAGAAAAGCGCTATATAGAACAGATTTATTATTATTATTATTATTATAATGTACAATGTATTTCATTGTGCTATAGAAATCTTTTCTTAAATATGCATTTTAATAGTTAATCAATGGTGTCTTTATAAAAACCATCAGGTCATATAGCACATTGTCATTTAAATTCACCAAGATGTAAAGCAGCCAGTATGGTTGGTAGCCAGCTAAACTAGCAGTAGACCAGCATAAACCATCTTATATCAGCATTGCATTCCTATTTGTTTATTTGCTTGTGTGTTTTTGTTTTTTTGTTGTGACTAAGTATTTGTAAATAGTACCATATCCTATACAATATTGAAGAGAAAGACTGATGCTCTGACGGCATTAGGGGACTTTTCATCTAGGAGCCAACAGTTCAAGTTGTGATGGGCAGGGAGTGCGAAATAAAATGGAAGCGATCACGCAAAGTCTCAGGGAAAAAGCATAGTTTAATGAGAAAAGTGCACAAACCGACAAGATAACTGCCGCTGTGGAAGGAGGTGACCAATAGGGGACCCGCCATACCGTGACGCAAGTCAGTCTATAGAACACAACAGCACACGGTAGAATAATACAATTATGGCCATGTCGAACCATAGCATGTAGAAAAAGAAACATTGGAAATTAAACCTTTATTCAAAGATGACAAAAATTCCTATATTAATTCAGAAAATTGACAATGATTTTGCTGAAGAGTTGAGATTCCCTGAGAATTTCCAGATTTCAATAACTATGAAAGACTGAACCAAACAGAACTCACACAAAACCTAGGAAGCCTGTTATGTCAAACATCCAAATGGCAGTGTGTGACCAGAATTTACAATATGTGCAGTGTGCACATTTCTCACATGTAAAGCCAAGTATGTACTGACAATGAAAGCAGGTCCAACCTTTGCAGCTAGAACAGCTTCAACTCTTCTGGGAAGGATGTCCACAAGATTTAGGAATGTGTTTATGGGGATTTTTGACCATTCTTTCAGAAGCACATTTGTGAGGTCACATACTGATGTTGGACGAGAAGGCCAGGCTCTCAGAATCCGCTCTAATTCACCCTAAAGGTGTTCTAATGAGGTGAGGTCAAGACTCTGAGCAGGCCAGTCAAGTTCATCCACACCACACTGTGCCACCCATGTCTTTATGGACCTTGTTGGAAAAGGAAGGCCATGTTGGAAGAGGAAGTGGCCAGCTCCAAACTGTTCCCACAAAGTTGGGAGCATGGAATTGTCCAAAATGTTTTGGTATGCTGAAGTATTCAGAGTTCCTTTAACTGAATGAATAAATGAATGTTCAACTTATATAGCGCCTTTCTAGATACTCAAGGTCGCTTTACAATTTTAACACAGGTACAACTCTTACACTGCCATTCACACACCGGCGAGAAGCGGCAGCCAATTGTGCACAGCGTACACTCTACCAGGATCCACAGCCCCCTGGGGGACTGAATGGGGTGCAGGAAGGTGAGAGAGGACAGACCACCATCCACCACTGGGCATACAAACACATTCATGCACAGACACTCAGACAACTGCTTTTATTGAACATGAAGACACACAGACACACTTTGGGAGAATTTTTGTCAGGGAATCAGGGAGGACCAATTTACCTACCCTCCATGTCTTTGGACTGTGGGAGGAAACCGGAGACCCCGGAGGAAACCCACACAGACACGGGGAGAACATGGAAACTCCACTCAGATAGGGACTTGAACCCAAGACCCCAGTGCTGAGAGGCCAACGTGCTAACCACCAAGCCACTGTGTTGCCCACCGTGTAACTGGAACTAAGGGGCCAAGCCCAACCCCTGAAAAACAACCCTACATCATAATCCCCTCTCAATCACACTTGGCACAGTGCAGTCAGACAAGTACCGTTCACCTGGCAACCGCCAAACCCAGACTCGTCCATCAGATTGCCAGATGGAGAAGCTCCAGAGAATGCACCTCAACTCCACCTCTAGAGTGCTTTACTTCACTGCATCCGACACTGCATGTCTGTAGTGATTGACTCTGCAGAAATTTGGTGACCTCTTCACACTATGTGCTTCACCATCCGCTGACCCCGCTCCGTTGGTTTATGTAGCCTACCACTTCGTGGCTGAGTTGCTGTCATTCCCAAACACTTTCATTTTCTTATAATTCAGCGAGGAAATTTCACGACTGGATTTGTTGCACAGGTGGCATCCTATCAACGTTCCACGCTGGAATTGACTAAGCTCTTGAAAGCAACCCATTCATTCATTAATGTTTGTAAAAACAGTCTGCATGCCTAGGTGTTTAATTTTATACAACTGTGGTCATGGAAGTGATTAGAACACCTGATTCCGATAATTTGGATGGGTGAGTGAATACTTCGGGCAATATAGTGTATATAACAGTGATTGGCGTTATTGCCGGTTATTGCTGGAAAACATGATTCCTCAGAGGAGAACATGGCAATTAGTCATCATGAGCTAAAAATAAATACAGGGTAGTACGGAGAATGATGTCACCAAAGATTAAGCAGAAGTGCTCTTGATCTTTAACAGGTCTGCCAGCATGCTGTCTCTGCTGCAGTACGGTAAAGTATCAAGACAATCCATTCCCCATAATTGAAGCTTGACATGCATCGATTTAGCATTGATTTTGTGTTATTGTTCTTTAATATTTGCATTTACATTGTAATAAGAAATACAATTTAGAATGTTGCAACAGCAGTTAAATAACAAAAAATGTTATTTTTACAGGTGTTATGATAACAGATGACTGCTAACATGACTTCAATTCTGTCTGAGTCATCAATGAATGAAACATTTTTTCACTCAACATTTTACATTAGAGGACTTTACAACATTCCTCATGCAAAGTACTACTATGTGTTTCTAAGCTTTGTGTACGCTGTGACAGTTTTAGGGAATTCTTTTATAATGGGAACCATCTACCTGGCACGCAGCTTACACACTGCAAAGTATGTAGCTGTCTTCAACTTGGCCTTCTCTGATCTGTGTGGAAGCTCTACTCTCATTCCAAAGCTTCTGGACATGTTTCTGTTTGACCATCAGTACATATCATGGAGCATGTCTGGCAAATATGTTTTTTGTTTTATTCTTTATGACTCTGCAGTCTCTTACTCTGGTTACAATGGCCTATGACAGACTGGTTGCTATGTTTTCCTCTGAGGTATCATGCCATTGTAACCAAAACTGCTATGAGTGTGATCATAGGTGTTATGTGGTTTGTATCTGTAACTATCAATGCTCTTCTTGTATCTCTGATTACCAGACTGTCCTTCTGTCGATCTACTACAGTTAACAGCTATTTCTGTGATGTTGGCCCTCTCTTTACTTTAGCCTGTAATGATACATCTATAAATTCCATAATGGGTTTTGTCTGTACAGCTGCTCGGCTTTACATTCCAATGATACTGATAACTATATCATATATTTGCATTGGTTTTGCATTGCGGAAGATTGCACACGTTCAGCAATCCAAAGCCATGAAAACCTGCACCTCCCATGTTATATTAGTGGCTTTGTTTTATGTACCAGTTTTAAGTGTGTACACCACATCTTTTACTACATCTATAGATTCAAATATCTGGATAATCAATACAGGCCTCACACAAACTCTTCCATCCATGTTAAATCCAATCATATACACTCTAAAGACAGAGGAGGTAATGCAGGCTATTAAAGTACTCTACAAAAGATCCAATGTGAAGTCTCCAAAAAGATAATTAGTTGTGAAGACTTGAACCAACACAAATATTGCACAATAAATTGAAGTGTGGGACAAATTAAAATTGTTCCAGTACAGGCTGAAAAGACCTTGAATTATCATCATTTTTAAATATAATGCTCAGGAAAATTACATATATTTTCCATTAACTAATTGTGTGTACTGTGATTTCTTTTTAGCAATCAAGAGGTTATTAGGTGGAAAATGTACATCCAGCTAATGTACATGTACATCATACATCAAAATGTACATCATACATCAAAATGTACATCATAATTGTTTTAGTAAAATAAATGCGAAATTACAATTAGCATTTATGTTACGTCAGAAAAATTATAATACTGTAGTGATTAATGTGTTTCAGACATTTATTTTAAAAGTTTGATGTCAGTAGATCCAGGGGAAGTCAATACAAGGGCCTTTATGTCCCATGGAATGCCACACCACAGTGGAACAATTTATTACATTGGACTTTTTGAAATATTGTAAAGCATATTTAATATCCTGGTAGCACTGCTTTATTTTTGAAAGTGATTTTATACATTTAAATTCCTTATATACACATCTGTGGTTATATCTTAGAATAAAATTCCCATGTTTATTTATTTTGCAGTACTCTCTTTCATTATGGTGACTACCCATCATGATATCATACATATTGATTAGCACTTGCACCAATTTGATTTAAAAATTCTGACATGATACAATACATTTTTTGCAGGCTTTAGCCAGAGAGATTAAACAATTCACAAAGATAGTCAGCAAATGTAGACAGTTGATAGCTTCTCTGAAATTATCTGCCACCCCTGTTGAACCTGAAACGTATAAAACAATGGGCTAACTGTCCATGGAAATGTCCTACAAAAGAACCGTTAATCCAAGAACCATTCAAAATTCTTGGGGTCATCCAGACAAAAAGCATTCCCTTTGCTGGGGTATTGGTAGAACATTATTTTATATTACGTTTTAAATGGTTAGATTTGGATTTTGTAATAGGATAGGAAACACTCGAGAAAAAGGGGAATACAACAACAAGAGATTACATTTTTTTCACAGAGCAGCGTACTAGTACATTGTACTAAGAGTAAAGGCCAGGTGTCTTACGCTAGAAGGCTACACTTGCGTAAAGCCAGTGAAGGCGAAGCATCGTCAGATGTAACCGAGGAAGTTCGGTGACGCTGGAGAGACAGATGACCTCCAGGAAAGACTGGCGTGGGTGTATGAGGTTAGCAGCCTCATCCACAGCACTCGCAAGAGGGCACCAGCTCGAGCTACAGAAAGGAACACAAAGCAATACCCCCAGAGTCTCCCGAGAGGGAGGGAGGATGAGAGACTCAGCAGGACGGTCACAACGGTAACAGCCAGGAACGAAGCACGGACAAAGAGATGGCTCACCCAAACAACATTAACAGTGGAGGCATTACAAGTGAAGTGTCATTGTGGAAAGATCTGCAAAAACACAAAAGGGCTTAAGATACATCAAAGCCGAACCAAATGTGGAAAAGAGGAGCCACAGGTGCAGCGCACAGCGGTAGCACCTGGTGAGACGCAGGAGGATTCCAGGCAGGAAGCACCCCACAGTACTGGAGATCTCTCAGCACCTGTGTGTAACTGGCCTTCCCTATATCAGCCCTGGCTCTCTGCGTTGTGTTCTGGTAGTAGTAACAAAGTGACGCAAGTCAGCTGCCCTTGGCATACCGAGGTTTAGTGTCAACTGTAGTGAAATAATAATAAAAAAGAAACATCACAGTCAGGCTCCTCATTCACAAGGAATATGCACCTCTCTCTGCCATATCCAATGCAGACTCTTTTTGACAAAAGTAATGAAGCAAAGTTACACAAACCTCACATTAAATTCATATCAATTAATCAATTAATCATACACAAAACGGAATAACAAATCATACATATATAAACATCAAACATTTTCCCCACCTAAATCATTACATTACTTAAAATCAGTAACCCATAAACAAAAGAAAACATTTACCAACGTGGTATTAGAAATAAAGCGTATACACATACCTGTAGTGAAATAATAATAAAAAAGAAACATCACAGTCAGGCTCCTCATTCACAAGGAATATGCACCTGACAAGAAAAGAAGTCAAGTTTAACCATAAGTCCGCGAAAATGAAATGGCGGAACTAGCCTCTTAGCGCTATAACTACCCTGTGTTTAAGCTAATTTTTCAAGCCCTCAAAACGTACACATACAGGTAAAAATGACACAAAAACTACACAGTACTTCCAACATAACAATTCCTTTAACGTACCTAACTACTGTGGGCAATTAAATCGATGTTGTGAACCCGAAAATGCAAACTATAAATTACACCACACGGAGTACGTACCTCTCTCTGCCGTATCCAATGCAGACTGACGAGAGGCGTAAAAATAAATTAGTGCGTCATCCAACGGTCACCAGAGGTCGTGACACTGCCCAACACAACACTCCCAATATTTGGTGAAATTAATATGCTGCATAGTAAAATAAATTCCATAAACAAAAAAAAATAATCGCTAAAATTTTCCTTCTATTTACATGTCACCTCAAGACCTCAGAAGGGACCCACTAGATGCCCTGGCCCCAGGGAGCCAACTTCACCCTGCGAGGGAACAAATTCAATGGCCCAAAATGAGCAACAACAAAGATTGGGACCAACTAGACCAAGACCTGGACAAAGTGCTAGAAGCAACACTAGCAGGAACGGCTGAGCAGAAAGTCAATACTCTCACAACAATAACCTACAACCTGGCCAAAGAACGGTTTGGAATTGAGGAGAAGAAAGGTAACATCAAAGCCACATACCAGCCAAGCAGAAGGGAAAGGGAAATGCATCGTCTGAGGGGAGAAATCAAGAATCTCACCAAGCTGTTAAAAAGCACCTCTGTTGAGGAAAGGGAAGGCATTAAGGATCTGACAAGTCAACTCTGGGAGCATCTCTGCAGACTCCGAAGAGCAGAAAGTACTCGAAAGAAGAGGAAGGATAAGGAGAACAAAAGATCCCAGTTCACCAAAGACCCCTTCAGATTCACCAGATAACTGCTGGGTGAAGCAAAATCAGGAAGGATGACCAGCCCCGGGGAGGATGTGGAAGCGTTCTTGAGGAACACTCACAATGACGCATCTAGGAACTAGGCCCTGGATGCCAACCCAAGAATTAACAACATAAAACCTCCGGAAAAAGAGCTCAACATCACTGAACCATCTTGGAAGGAAGTCCAAGAGATGGTGAAGAAGGCCAGAACAGGATCTGCCCCTGGCCCAAGTTGTATACCCTACAAGGTGTATAAGAAATGCCCAATGCTCCTGCGGAGGCTGTGGAAGCTGTTCCGGAGGATCTGGAGAAAGGGTACCATTCCATTATGCTGGAAGAAGGCAGAGGGCTGCTATGTACCAAAGGAGGATAACTCCTCAACTATTGACCAATTCAGAACAATCTCACTACTAAGTGTAGAGGGCAAAATCTTCTTTTCTGTACTGGCCAGGAGGATGACCTCATACATGACAGAGAATGGATATATCAACACCGCTATCCAGAAAGGTGGAATCCCAGGCTTCTCAGGATGCCTGGAACATACCGGAGTTCTCAGTCAGATGATCCGTGAAGCTAAAGCCAGTAAAGGCAACTTGACTGTTGTCTGGCTGGATTTGGATTATGGATCAATCCCTCATGCCCTCATCCATGTAGCACTAGACCACTACCACATCCCTCAGCACATCAAGGGAATGATCACCAGCTACTTTGGAGGAATCCAACTACAATTCAAGACAGCCCAATTTACAACACAGTGGCAAAATTTGGAAAAAGGAATCGTGACTGGTTGTACAATCTCCCCCATCCTCTTTCTCATGGGAATGAACCTCCTAATAACAGCTGCGGGAACGGAAGCCAGGGGTCCAAACATGGAATCAGGCATCTGTCAACCCCCAATAAGAGGTTACATGGATGACATTACAGTGACGACCACGACCCATGTAGAGGCGAGGTGGGTGCTAACTGTTCTGGACCACATGGCAATGTGGGCCAAGATGAAGTTTAAGCCAAAAAAATCCAGGAGCATGGTGATCAGGAATGGGAAGGTGACCAGCAGGTTCAATGTGCAAGAGGAAGTGATTCCATCGATAGAGGAGAATCCAATCAAGTGCCTCGGAAAGTGGTTCGATGAATCACTGAAGGACAGGAACAGCATTGCCAGCACAGAAAAGCAGATGGAGGAATGGTTGAGAAGGATTGAGAAATCAGGGCTCCCGGGGAAGTTTAAAGCATGGCTCTATCAACACGGACTGTTACCAAGACTCATGTGGCTGCTGACTGTGTATGAAGTCCCAATGACGTGTGGAAGGAGTGGAGAGGAAGATCAATAAGTACCTCTGGAAGTGGTTGGGAATCTCTCCAAGCTTCACTTCAGTAGGCCTCTATATAAGATCAGGGCAGCTCCAACTCCCACTGTCATCTGTGGTTGAGGAATACAAAGTGGCAAAGTGCAGAGTCGTAATGACATATAGAGACTCTCAGGATGAACAAGTCAGACATGCCGGCATTACTACAAGATCAGGACGTAAGTGGGCAGCTGACGCATCTGTTGCACAAGCTGAGAGCATGCTGAAACTTCGTGACGTCATTGGGGTGCCATGCATAGGAAGACAGGGCCTTGGAACCTCCCATTTCCAACAGTGGAGGAAGGCAGGAACTAGGGACAGAGGGAGCCATGATTCAGGAGGAGGTACGGAATCTGGAGGAGGAAAGACGAAGGTCAAGGGCAGTGGAGCTAGCTTCACAAGGAGCCTGGACCAGATGGGACCTCCCCATGAGGACGATCACCTGGGCAGACCTGTGGAGACTGGAGCCATTCCGCATTTCCTTCCTGCTGAGATCAGTGTATGACACACTCCCAACCCCAACAAACTTGCAAAGGTGGGGCCTGAGAGAGGACCCATTGTGCAAGCTTTGCCAAGAGAGGGGCACCATGGCACACATCCTCTCTGGGTGTAAAACAGCACTAACCCAAGGAAGGTACAGGTGGCACCACGACAAGGTGCTCATGACACTGGCTAACACCTTAGAGCAGGAGAGGAAAAAGAAACGTCAACCACTGTGGAAAATGACAGCAATCCAGTTTGTAAGGGAGGGGGAAAAGCCACCAACCACAGCAATAACAACAATTAGTCTGCTACAGAAGGCCCAAGCATGGGAAATGAAGGCCGACCTTGGAGGAAGGCTGAAGTTCCCCAAGGTTGTTCAGACAACCCTTAGGCCGGATGTGGTACTGTGGTCGGAAGACACAAAAAAGGTCATCCTCATTGAACTTACAGTCCCATGGGAGGAGGGGTGTGAACATGCCTCTGAAAGAAAGAGAGCCAAATACCAAGACCTTCTGCATGATTGCAGGGAGAAGGGATGGCAGGCATGGCATTTCCCAGTCGAGGTCGGCTGTAGAGGATTCCCGGCAAAGTCAGTATGGAAAATGCTTACAGCCATTGGAATGACAGGAAAGGAGAGAAAGGCAGCAGCTTGCAGGATGGGGGAGGCAGCACAAAGGGCCTCTTGCTGGTTATGGAGTAGGAGAGAGGAGCTGGGCTGGAAGCCAGGAGGAGGAGATGGGCAGTGACTTGGCCACCACTGCCGGCCCGCCATCGGGAGGGTGTTGTGGATAAGGGATGAAACGCCCAGTGAACGATGGGTACCACCTGATGACATCAAATCCTCCTGGCCAAGGCTACACTCGCGTAAAGCGAGTGAAGGTGAAGCATCGTCAGATGTATTTGTAATATAGTGAGCTTATGGATCTTCTTATAGTTTTTCCAGCCCTGGGTCAAAACAGGGAGGCTGATTCCGGGATGTCTCAAAGGGTCAGGCAACAGGTTTGACCAATAAGAATTCATATTTTTTGATAGGCAGATGCAGCTGTATTGTACCATAACATTAGGAAATTGTACAGGTGGCCATTTAGAGCGCGGCATGGCTGAGGTAAGAATGACCAGGGAACAACAAGGGAAAAACACATGCCTACACAAAATAACAAGGACTAATGAGGACAGGTGGAATCAGTGAGGGGTGGAGAAGAAAATAAGGGGCAGAAATACTGAAACCAAAACATAGAAAAACATGGAAGCCATCAAGCAAGCTGCTCATCTAAATTGGCTAGCTAAATTAGCTACTCAGCTAGCTCAGTGTTTCTCAACCTTTTTTCAGTTGTGGCACCCTTTATATGCATGCAAAATTTTAAGGCACCCCAGTGTACAATGGGGGGGGGGGCTTGGTGAATGTAAGTTGTCGACGGGGGGGGGGGGCGTAAAATGGACGCAAATTAAGTATTATATTGCGATCTATCGATCGCCGGTGGTTGGTGCCAGAGCGAACTAGTAACTCATTGAATCATAGATGTGGATCAGAGGTAATTAACTAATGCCCGGTTCACACTACACGATTTTAGGCTGGTTTTTCAGTGGCTGACAGTCGCAGACTGTTTTTTGTAGATCGCCAACAGAAATTGTGGTCGGATAGTGTGAACTGCTGAAAGACACAGAAATTGTGGTCGTGTAGAGTGAACTGCTGAAAGACACTCACCGACACACGACCGGCAGATATCTAGCATGTTTAATATCTAGCCCAGTCAGCGACTGAGTCAACAGCAGCGTCTAGCTACAGTCTATAGCCTACTTGGATACTGCTTCATGTGCAGTAAACTGAATTTTTGATAGTTTAACCATATGCTGCATTCGGTATCTGTGGCGGCCATTTTGAGACATTCTTTACATTTTTCAGATTCTTGTACTAGTACACTTTAACACTAGTTATCTCAAGTTGTATGGAGAGGATTCAGTGCCAATGTAATCGCTACTAGGCAAAAATTGAAATGCAATCCACAAAATGCATTGCTTTTCTATACAAACATGCAGAAAACGTGCCAAAATGAAATGCAAAAGCACTATTACATTTCAATGCACTTTGTCTCTTTATTGAAAAACAATACACACGAATTTGCATTCAAAACCAAAACGCTGAATTTGTGCCAGAATTGCATATAATACAGCTCAAAATGTAATCACGGCACAGAGGTATTGCTTTTCACCGTATGGTATTTCAGACATAAATGTCTCCTTTAAATGTAATGATCACGAGATTGATTTAAACACTGATGTGATGAAAACATGCCACAATGAAAAGTAAAAGCTCCAGTGTGTGTGGATTTGTATTTAAAGAAACGCTGAATTCGTGCCAGAAGCCACCTTGAAATGCAATCGACTGAACATCATTGTATTCCACTGTGTGTCTCTGTGAAGCTGTATTCGTGCCAGAATGAAATCTAATCACTGTCCAATAGGAATGCTTGCCTGAATTTGGGACGAGGCTTAGACTCCAGTCAGAAGCAATCGCCCATAGTTGGACTAGAAAGCAGCAGAAATGTCTTTTCATGACAGAATAAAAGAGGAAATTAACAGTCTTATTGGACAAATTGAGGCTGGTGCAGTTACAGACGACTACGTGCTTAACTTAATTAAGCTGAAGGTGCTGGACAATATTGAAAATGGACCTTGAAAGTGTTGTACATGTGCTTGAATTCCACCTTGTTAAAGGTGGATGAACCCTGCAAACAGCGCTGA
This sequence comes from Brachyhypopomus gauderio, assembly GCF_052324685.1. Classification (NCBI taxonomy): domain Eukaryota; kingdom Metazoa; phylum Chordata; class Actinopteri; order Gymnotiformes; family Hypopomidae; genus Brachyhypopomus; species Brachyhypopomus gauderio. The sequence continues at coordinate 20,335,882 of NC_135220.1, read as the reverse complement.
AGAGCGGAATGCGAACTCGACCCGCCACAGCGGAGCCCCCGCGATTGCTACCCGTATTTTCCAGATTATAAACCGCTACTTATTCCCTCACGCTTTGAACCATGCGACTTATAATGAGGTGTTAGATGTTTCTTCACCCGTCAGGGGTGGAACAGAAAGTTAATCAGGTGGTAGGACAAAATTGTAAATCAAAGAAGAAAGTGCTCATTTTCATTCATTTTCAACTCATGCAAGCAGCAGGCACGATGGAGAATTTTTTCCAAACGAACGTGTTGTGCTGAATTCGGAGTCCCCTCGTTTGCACACGCATAAAAACGCTACAGATGATATTCTGGAGTTACAGTGATTTGAACTTAGTTCATTGAGCACTCTAGTTTTTTTCTAGCTAGATATTTAGACATAATACTGCTGTAATACTGCAAAGTCGTGGTCAGAGGTGAACTTCGTATAGCCAGTGTGTATTTTATTTAAAATAATTAACACCCCAGTGGCGTGCACACATAGACATCAGGTGGTGCTAAAGCCAGGCCCGTTGACAGTCTTGCTGGGGCCCGGGACAAGAAAGTTTCATGTGCCCCCCCCTTCCCCCCCGCGCACGTCATTTGAATTTTCTCTGTAGCAGACAATCCTTGAGTTATGGCATATAGTATATAATATAGCCACACATCAAAGCTGTTTCTGACAGCTGACTCTGGTTCGCGCGAAAATGACGTAATCGCAGTCGCACCGCCGTGCGCGAGGGCCTCACGCGCTGTTGATTCGCGAGATCGCGCGCCTCTCGAATTTTGTAACTTCGCGCGCGCCGCGCCTCAGCGCAATGAACAAAGTCATATTTGCAGGGTTCATACACCTTTATAAGGTGGAATTCAAGCACTTGTACGTCACTTTCAAGGTCCATTTCAATATTTTCCAGCACGTTAAACTTAATTAAGTTAAATATTTATACATATAATCGAAATGATTGGAAATAATTCGCTTTTTATCACAGTATTTAATGGATGTTTATTTTCAAAACGCCCTCAAATCTTAACGTCTTCACGAGAACTGTTTAGTCAGACAGCTATTTGTTGTGAAACGATGTAGTTACAATTTCAAACATTTTCAAGTACTTTAGCCTATATTCCAGCACTTTTCAAACGTGGAACACAATGCAACATTAAAATTCGTTAGGTAAATATTTTTCCTTTCTTTTCTGCACTCCAGATTTCTGTATTTACTTTAACTATCCACCACTGTTTCCCGCTGATGGGCGGGTACCAGCCGGTTACGGTCGGTGCTGGATCAAACCATTTTCCAGTGGGAGGCGGGGGTGTATGCACTTAATGGAAAAAATGCAGATAGGTAAAAAAAAACATATATATTTTAGCCATTGAGCTTATTTTGAGTACAGAATTATTTTATATTAATGAAAGATTTCAAGATTATTTAAAAATTATAGACTTTAAATAAAAAATAAATTGCTGGGCTCTTTGATGGGCCCCCCTGGCCCTGGGGCCCGGGACAACAGACCCGGTTGTCCCCCCCTGTCGACGGGGCTGGCTAAAGCACCACCAACTCTGCCCTTTATCAACGAAATTGCCCTTTTGAAATTTCGTTTTTTAATTATTATTATTATTATTATTATTATTATCATTTTACTGAGGTCGGTTTGAAATTATCTTTTGAAAACCTGAGCGATTAAAAACAATGCCCTGAAATGCGCCACCACCTCGCACACACCCGACCTCTCTCTTCCTTTAACACCAGATGCGCTGCAGCAGCAGTTCAGTTCAGCGAGGTGAAGGAAGCGTCTTCAGCACAGCACGCACGGTCACAGATAGACTTCTCCCGTGCTCCACCAGCCAGGTCACATACACATCAAGTCAAATCGTATCATTTGCCCTCTAAGACCAACGTGAAATCATTTTCTTGTGCTGTAAAATGTCTCATACAGCACAAAACTACTAAGCATTTTTAGCCGACTGGTCAACTGATAATCTAGTCGCTCTAGCCCAAATCAGATAACGTGAGGACGACCACATACAAATAATTAAGGTAGAGTTTGCAAATCTATGTGTTAAGCTGAACATTATCTGTTGTATAGGTTTTGTTAGGCAACATAAATTAACACATTCGTTTGTGAAAGAAGAAATGGGAAGTTCCCCATTACCTGTGAAAAATGCCCATCTGCATTCGTGTAATGACAACACCTAGTAGCCTATAACTCCTTCTTGTACTTTTTGGTCTTTTTACTGTCTTAATTGTAGGCCTATATTGATTTACGAATTGCAAAATATATGCAACAAGGCCTGCAGACAGTGGAGGGTAAACAGAAGTAAATGAAGGACTTAAAAATGACTGTATATAGTTAATATTGGATATGGATTTTATCAGATGGTGGTGTGACTTTTTTTCCATTGAAAACTCACGTTTAGAGAATGTTACAAATAAAAGTCAAATTTCATTCAACATGTGCTTGTAATTTTTTAAATAATGAAGTGTTCCACGTGCGCTAAAAACTGCACATGGAAATGGTTCAGAGGGGCAAGTTGAGTTTTGAGGTGTGTCTGGCCCAGGACCTTACAGGCATACAGCAGGCCTCTGAGCTTGCCCCTCTGAACCAGTCCATGTAGGGCAGTCATGGCCTAGCGGTTAGGGAACTGGTCTTGTGACCGGAGGGTCGCAGGTTCGATTCCCAGACCTGAGGTGCCCCTGAGCAAGGCCCTAACCCTTAATTGCTCACTTGTATAAAAATGTAAGTTGCTCTGGATAATATAATAATAATAATCTTTATTTGTATAGCACCTTTCATACATACATGTAACTCAAAGTGCTTTACAGTATAAATAAAAAGAAACATTAAAAGGAGATAAGACAAAAAGAAAATGTTAAAAGAAATTAAAGATAAAAACATTAAAATAACAAAAAGTAAAAAAGTAAAGTAAATAAGATAATAAAAAGTAAAGTAAATAAGATAAAACTATTAAGATAAAGTTTCTTAACTAAAAGCGGATCTAAAAAGGAATGTTTTGAGACTGCTCTTAAAACTATGCAGGGATGAAATGCCTCTGAGCTCTTCAGGAAGAGAATTCCAGAGCTTTGGGCCATAGTGGCTAAAAGCACCCTCACCAATCTTTAATCGGCTTTTAGGAATCACCAGTAGATTACTATTTGAAGACCTGAGTGACCTGGCTGGAACATATCTAACCATCATTTCACTCAGGTAAAGAGGGGCAAGACCATGAAGACATTTAAAAACCATGACTAGAACCTTAAAATCTATTCTAAAGCTGACAGGTAACCAGTGCAGTGAGTGGAGTGCAGGTGTAATATGACCTCTCTTTCTCCTGCGGGTCAGAACCCTTGCAGCCGCGTTCTGAACTCGCTGTAGGTGCGAAATAGAGCTCTTTGGAAGAGCAGATAGAACAGCGTTACAATAATCTCGCCTTGATGTGATAAATGCATGGACAACTTTTTCACTGTCAGCAGGAGAGAGCATATCTCGGACCTTAGCGATGTTTCGAAGATGAAAGTAAGCTGTCTTGCATGTAGTTATGATGTGTGATTTGAAGCTGAGCTCATTATCAAAGGTGACACATTGTCTGGCATTCAGATTCATTTGATTTAAATAAGTCTGGACATCATTCCTTTGTGAATCAATGCCAAGAACAAGAACCTGTCTTCTGTTTATTTAACTGCAGAAACTTGTCAGACATCCATGTCTGTATATCATCTATGCAGTCAAACAGTGAGCAAATTGATTTTAGGGCTTTAGGTTCTAGCGAAATATAAAGTTGAGTGTCATCTGCATATTGATGATAACTAATACCATGTTTATTAATGATGTGTGGTAACGGAAGCATATATAGGTTGAATAGTAATGGCCCAAGAATTGATCCTTGGGGGATGCCACAAGTTATTTTTTTACTTGTGGAGGAAGAGGTACCTAATGCTACATAGTAATCACGCCCAGTTAGGTATGATCTAAAACAGTCTAAGACTAAGCCACTAAGGCCTACCCAGCTCTGTAGTCGATCAAGAAGTATTTCATGATCAACGGTGTCAAAAGCGGAGCTTAAATTCAGCAGAAAAAGGACAGAGTTTGCCTGCATCCTTATTCAATCTCAAGTCATTTACTACCTTAACTAGGGCTGTTTCAGTGCTGTGGAGAGCTCTGAAACCAGACTGAAAAGTGTCATTTATTTGATTTACTTTGACATAGTCATTCAACTGGATTGACGCTACGGTAACACTTTACAATACGGTTCCTTAATTAATGTTTAAGTACTTATTAACTAAGCAATAGATAATGGAGAATTATCGTCATAGTTTTACCTTAATTACTCTTCACTATAATAAACTACTATGTTAGGTCACATTAATAAGTAGTCTTCATCAATTTTCGTAACTACTTACTTTCGGTTCCTTAATTAATGTATTAGCTAAGCAACAAGTAATAGAGAATTATCATCATATTTTTCATTAATTACTCTTCACTTCACTGTTAGTTCACATATAAGTAATTAATAAGTTGTCTTCATCTATTTTTGTAACTACTCACTTAATCAGTCCTTCATTAATCCTTATGTACTTGTCACTCCAGCGCATGGACGTAATTTTGATTTAAAAAGTGGGGGGGACATGGATTCGTCGCTATTTAAATATTTGGGGGGGACCAACACCAGCTTTTGAAAAAGTGGGGGGGACATGTCCCCCCTGTCCCCCCCCCAAAATTACATCCGTGCTCCAGCGTGTCTTTGTGTGCATGTGCACTGGTTTGGGTACGCCCCTGTGTGAATGTCTAGCGATGTCTAGACAATCGCCTTTGTAAGTTCTCTCACCTATCTCTAGTTTTGTTGCACACGTTATGTATTATTGTTGACATTGTCATGAGTATTGTGTTGTTCGTTTTCGTCACTGCTTTAAACGCATCCTTACATACAGGCTACACTTTACTATTATACACTGCACACTATAACACTTCCTCATTGTAATTACAGGTCATTACAATGAGGAGTACTTAGTGTTAAGGAAACCGTACTGGGGTGGGTTTCCCGAAACGTTCTTAGCGCTAAGTACTTCATAACCTCGTACGTTTCATACGAGGTTACTTAGCGCTAAGAACGTTTCGGGATACTCACCCCTGTTAAGTAAATATGTGATTACTTATTCTGAAGTTACTTACTGTGACGTTGCGAGCAGGCAGGATACCGAGATGGGAGCAGCGTTTAAAGCAGTGATGAAAACGAACAACACAACACTCATGACAAAGGTTGAACAACAGCTGATGAAGGACATGGACAGGACACACACTTACATATCTCAACAATAATACCCAAACCAGCGCACATGCACACAAAGACACGCTGGAGTGACAAGTACATAAGCATTAATAAAGGACTGATTAAGTGAGTAGTTACAAAAATAGATAAAGACAACATATTAATTACTTATATGTGAACTAACAGTGAAGTGAAGAGTAATTAATGAAAACTATGATGATAATTCTCTATTACTTGTTGCTTAGCTAATACATTAATTAAGGAACCGAAAGTAAGTAGTTACGAAAATTGATGAAGACTACTTATTAATTACTTACATGTGACCTAACATAGTAGTTTATTATAGTGAAGAGTAATTAAGGTAAAACTATGACGATAATTCTCCATTACCTATTGCTTAGTTAATAAGTATTTAAACATTAATTAAGGAACCGTATTGTAAAGTGTTACCGACGCTACTTTTTCAATTATTTTGCTAAGAAAGGAAAGGTTAGATATAGGTTGATAATTATTAAGAATTGTGGGATCAAGATTTCTGTTCTTTAATAGTGGTTTAACCATTGCAGTTTTAAGAATTTTAGGGAATTCACCCAATTGCAGAGACTGATTAACAATCGTTAGAACTTCATTTGCTAATGAGCTCAGAACCTGCTTGAAAAAGCATGTTGGTAAAGGGACCAGTTCACAAGTAAAGGATTTTAGTGATGAGATCACATCAAGTAGTGTTACCATGTCAACTTCTTGGAAATAAGACATATTAAAGTTAGGCTGAGTAACTGATGTAAGGGTTGATGGTCTATTAGTGCTTGTTGCTATGTTCTGCCTTATACTAGTAATCTTGTCCCTAAGAAATATAGCAAACTCCTCACATTTTTCAACTGAAACAGTCTCAGGGAAGCCACAGGAGGTGGGGTTTACTAGCTGATCTATGCTTCTGAACAAGACAGCTGAGTTATTATTGGATGAATTGATTAAGGTAGAGAAATAGTTTTTCCTTGCTGATTTCACTTCACTGTTGTAATTCTGCAATGTTGTTTTATAAATATCAAAATGTACTTGCAATTTTGACTTTCGCCAATGTCTCTCAGCCTGCCTACAATCTTGCCTAAATTTTACAATAGATGGAGTGTTTCTCCAGGGCATCTTAATTTTACCAGAGATTATTTTAGTTACCTTTGGTGCCACAGCATCAATACAGTTCCTAACACTGTGTGCGAAAGTTTCAACTAGCTCATTCCCATTTTCTGAAAGGGGAGGGAGGGACTGTATCATGTCTGTGAAGGCCACGGCACTGCCAGCACTGAGATAACGCTTGGTTATTGTGCACTTTTCACTGAGTGTTCTAGTAGATAATGACATATTGAAAAATACACCAAAATGGTCAGAGATTGCAGCATCAGTAATTTCAGTATTATTAACCTCTATACGTTTAGAAATGATCAAATCTAAAATGTGGCCATGCTTATGAGTTGGGCCTGATACATGCTGTATGAGATCAAAAGAGTTAAGCATCCTCATGAATTCTGAAGTGATTGGATTTGTGAATATTAAAATCCCCAGCAATTAAAACATAATCAAAATCAATTAAAATCCTTGAAAGCATTTCTTCAAAATCTTCAAGAAAATCTGCATGTAGTCTGGGAGGATGATAGATAACAATCAAAAGAACTGAATAAGTACTGTTGAGTTGTACTGCCAGATATTCAAACGTAGGATGTTCCCCTAATGAGATCTGCTTACAGCGGAATGCTTTATGGTAAAAACATGCAACACCACCACCTCTCTTATTTACCCTGGAGATATTAAAATAGTTAAAGTCGGGAGGTGAAGCTTCATTTAGCACTATTGCTCCTATCAAGCCAAGTCTCTGTTAGAAAAAGAAAGTCCAGACAGTAATCTTCAATTAATCTACCTATTATAAAAGACTTGTTTGTGAGTGAGCGGACATTTAGTAAGGAGACTTTGAAGACTTGATGTGTTTGATCAGCATCGACTACATCACTTGTGCATTTCACTGGGATCAAATTTTGTTTGTTACAATGTTTTGTACCCTTATGTTTTCTTCTGATTACATTTTTATTTCGATTCTGAGAGCCATGCCACCGGCTATTTAAAATAACGAATGTAGCACTGACTAGGAGCATGGGTTCCAGTGTGTCAGACCTGAGAATTCAGTGAGTGTGCAGGAAAGTAGGTGAGTTCCTGCAAGACAGCAGACTGTAGTGTTGCAGAACCTCTTCCATCTCCTGGAGTTTACCTCTGAGACTGTGGACAGATTCTCTGACAGGAGATGGTGGGCTCCTTTGACTGACATTACTGACGTTACTGCTGGCGGTTGGGTGCAGATTCTGCATGTGAGTGATTCCATACATTAGATTATCCACAAGCATTTGAGTCCCAGCCCTGTTAGGGTGAAGCTGATCAGGTTTAAAAAGCTCAGGACGCCTCCAAAAGATGTTGAAATTGTCAATGAAGTTTACCTTCCGATGTGCACAGGGTGTAGTGAGCCAGCTGTTTAGAGCCAGCAGTCTGGTAAAGTGACCACTGCCTCGACGTGCAGTTGGTATCGGTCCAGAAATGAACACTTCACACCGGGAAAACTCCAGAATGTCAAGCAGATGGTTAAAATCCTGTTTCAGAATCTCAGACTGTTGTTTGTAAACATCTCTAGAGCCGACATGTACAATCAGTCTTTTTGTAGCTGGGTGGTCATGCAATATGTGTGGAATCATGGGTATCACTTCACAGACAGTAACACGAGGAAAGCAAAAGGCCTTAATACTGTTGCTCCATACATCTCTGATGACTGAGTCCCTAATTAGCAGCGTTTTGGGCTGTGGCGGTGTTCCTCGTCTTCTTTCACCGTTAATGCCTCGGCGGCTAACATGGTTAGCATCCCGATGGCCAACATGGTTACCACCCCTATGGCCAACATGGTTACCACCCCGATGGCCAACATGGTTACCACCCCGATGGCCAGCATGGTTACCACCCCGATGGCCAACATGGTTACCACCCCGATGGCCAACATGGTTACCACCCCGATGGCCAACATGGTTAGCATCCCGATGGCTAACCCTCTTAGCACGCTTGTTAGCATGCTGCTGGCTAACACAGTTGGCAGCCTGGTGGTTGGTCCGCGAATGGCCAGAGTTATTTGCATGCTTAGCAGCCAGACTGGAGTCGGATCTCTGATGCTGATTGGGGTGTGTTTGATGTCCTTGATGTCCTGGAGAGGGAAGCAGTATGTTGTGATGAGACTGCTCAGTTTCTGCTACTTCAGTTGAGGCGAGAGCTTCATATCTGTTATCTAAAGGAATGTTCTGTTCTGAAGATTGCTGCTTGCCGCCACTGCTGTGCTGGTTTCTGCTACGTTCCTTCCCCCCGAACAAGAGTCCAGCCCTTATCATTGTTGTTGTTAACAGGATTAGGAGTTGAGGCCAAGATGAGCTTAGGCTTTGCCCCCAGTACATCCCAGCGACAATGGAGTGAAACATCTCTTTCTTTGCCAGTCACAGGGACAGTTTTGTCAGCGGTTTGTGTAGCAAGAATCGAGTCCAGATATTCTTCCTCCTCCCTTATAGAATGTAAGGTATGGATTCTTTCCTGAAGTTCTGCAACCCTCTGAGACAGTTTGATACACTCAGAGCAAATAGATGATGTGGAAGCACGAGCCATAATCGCAAAAGCACCGGGCACAAGGCTCAAATATCCAAGTTAAAAATCCAAAGTGCAAAATTAACACCCAAGAAGTTCTGGCAGGTATTTCACAGCTGAAAACAATATCAGCTGCTGATAAAACAGTGCACAAAAACCACTCACAAGGATGAGGCGCAAAAAACATGAGGATGAGGGCGTCTGCCAAATGCCATAAATGTAATGTAAAATGTAACTATTTCACCTGTGCGCTTTACTCAATATGCCATGTTTCCTGTTAGATTTGAGGCATAAAATGATGCTGGGCCAGGCCAAAGTCAGGTGTCTCATACATATAGGAACTAGTTATGTATGATGCAATTGAGGTTTGCCTGGCCCAAGACCTTACAGGCATCCAGCATACCTCTGAGCTTGCCTCTCTGAACCATTTCACCCAGTTGCTGGAGTGGGCTCCTTTTTCAGCCCAGGAGTTTCATGGCCAAATCCGGCCCAAAATTATTTTTCCCTCCCAATCGGCCCAAACTAGATTGACATGAGCCGGTCCATCGGGAATCCTCCCGAATCTCCCAATTAGCCACTCCATGTTGTGTGCTGGTATTTCTTCTTCCAATTAATTTGTGTTCTAGATCAGCATTTCTGTGTTTTTAGTTTTCAAATCTAAGAATATGTTTCCTTACGTTAGAAATGCTGATGAATTCAATCATCATGTACAAATCACATACAATTGGAAAGACTTGAAATAGAAACCATTTTACATAAGGAATGCTTTCATTATATTTTTATGTTTTTTTCTACATTCACAAAATCAGTATGGGAAACAATAACCTCTTAAATGTTTGCTCCTATGCTCGTTTGTTTAATCTATCTCTTTTAAACAAAGTGCACAGCAAACGCATCTTGAACACAACCTTTTTGAATAAGGAACCAACTTCAGCCGCCAATGGTGCCTGACAGTTCAGAGTTCATGCCTGTAAGGTCTTTCGGCCGGTGTTGTGTTGAATTCGTTTATCCGCGCATAAAGACGCTACAGATTATATTGTTGATTTATGTTTCTATGCATAAATAAGAGCTAGACTTTAATTATCCATCACAGCAAACGGCACCACATTATCAATGTCCAAAGCCACACTGGCTCAAGGGTGTTAATTATTTTAAATAAAATACACACTGGCTATATGAAGTTCACCTCTGACCACGACTTTGCAGTATTACAGCAGTATTATGTCTAAATATCTAGTTAGGACAAAACTAGAGTGCTCAATGAACTAAGTTAAAATCACTGTAACTCCGGAATATCATCTGTAGCGTTTTTATGCGTGTGCAAAAGAGGGGACTCGGAATTCGGCACAATACGTTCGTTTGGAAAAAATTCTCCGTCGTGCCTGCTGCTTGCATGAGTTAAATGAAAATGAGCACTTTCTTCTTTGATTTACAACTTTGTCCTACCACCTGATTAACTTTCTGTTCCACCCCTGATGGGCGAAGAAACATCTACAGAAAAGCCACACCTCATTATAAGTCACATGATTCAAAGCGTGAGGGAATAAGTAGCGGTTTATAATCTGGAAAATACGGGTATCAATCGCGGGGGCTCCGCTGTGGCATGTCGAGTTCGCGTTCCGCTCTTCAGCGCTGTTTGCAGGGTTCATCCACCTTTACAAAGTGGAATTCAAGCACATGTACGACACTTTCAAGGTCCATTTTCAATATTGTCCAGCACCTTCAGCTTAATTAAGTAAAGCATGTAGTCGTCTGTAACTGCACCAGCCTCAATTTGTCCAATTAGACTGTTTATTTCCTCTTTTATTCTGTCGTGAAATGACATTTCTGCTGCTTTCAAGTCCAACTACGAGCGATTGCTTCTGACTGGAGTCTAAGCCCCGCCCCAAATTCAGGCGAGCGTTCCTATTGGACAGTGATTAGATTTAATTCTGGCACGAATACAGCTTCGCAGAGACACACAGTGGAATACAATGACGTTCAGTTGATTGCATTTCAAGGTGGCTTCTGGCACGAATTCAGCGTTTCTTTCTTTAAATACAAATCCACACACACTGGAGGTTTTACTTTTCATTGTGGCATGTTTTCATCACATCAGTCTTTAAATCAATCTCGTGATCATTACATTTAAAGGAGACATTTATGTCTGAAATACCGTACAGTGAAAAGCAATACCTCTGTGCCATGATTACATTTAGAGCTGTATTATATGCAATTCTGGCACAAATTCAGCGTTTTGGTTTTGAATGCAAATTTGTGTGTATTGTTTTTCAATAAAGAGATAAAGTGCATTGAAATGTAATGTAATAGTGCTTTTGCATTTCATTTTGGCACGTTTTCTGCATGTTTGTATGGAAAAGCAATGCATTTTGTGGATTGCATTTCCATTTTTGCCTAGTAGCCATTACATTTCCAATTGGCACTGTTTCCTAACCATAAAGTTGTACGTATATATAGGAAAATGATAATTCAGGGCTCAAACTGAAGTAGACAGTTGGACCTACATATTGATTAATCTCCAGGCTTATATTTCCATAATTTTGGTTCTATTTGAGAGCTTCTATTACAGAAGAAAATGCAAAAAAGCAGTTTTGACCTTGATCTTTGACATTACAATGTTCTAGAATATAAAATATAATTCAATAGGGTCTTGTCTGACAACATAAAAAAAAAAGAGCACTTACATGCAAGTATTGAAAAGTTACACAGCATTGTCCCAAGGTATGTCAAGTGCGCCACACCCACGTCCAAATATGACACACCCTTAGCCAACTAAGCTAACATGCTAACTAATATTTTACACAGGGTTGCCAACTTTTCAAGATCACTTGGAGTGAGATTTGAACCTGGGGGGTGGGGGTGGCGAACGTAAATTGTTACGAGGGGGGGGGGGGGGGGGGGTAAGATGGATTGCGATCGCCAGTGGTCCCACTCTCGCCGCACTACACTGGCTGCCGATTAAATATCGCATTGAATTTAAAGTTCTCCTGTTAACCTATAAGGCGTTAAATGGTCTTGCCCCACAATATCTGAGTGAACTCATTGATTACTACAACCCATCTCGCCCTTTGCGCTCCCAAAATGCTGGATTTCTCCTAGTTCCAAAAATTAGTAAAACTACAGCCGGAGGCAGAGCTTTCTCTTTTAAAGCCCCTCAATTATGGAATAGCCTTCCAGCTCAAATCCGAGATTCTGACACAGTTCCAATCTTTAAATCTAGACTTAAGACTCACCTGTTTAGTCAAGCCTTCAGCTAAAATTCCCCTTGTAAGGTGTAGGGGCTTGGGGGCCCCCAGACATTGAGATTTCTGGTGATCTGAGATGTTGATGCTGTCATCCAGCTGTGTCTTGGCATCACTCTATTTGTGACTATGACTTGACTGGAAAGCAATGTCTCAGTGAGCCCTCATGCCTGTGGTCACCTCTGAACCCCTCCCTTTAGTTATGCTGCTATAGATTAGTCTGCCGGAGCCACATGCTGATCACTGGCACGTGAGCTACGTACATTTAAATCAATGGTGGTTTAAATTCATGTCCACTCAGTCTGTATTGTCTATCTTCTTGCATGGCTCTACCCAAGACGATTGGATACAGGCACCTGCAGGCACCTGGGGGATGGTCTGGCTGCTGGTGGATGTGCTGATGCTGGGGTTCACCTGGGGAGTAACACTGCAGTCGGAGCCTACAATACCAGCATCACTGCTCCGACACGGAATGAAAGCCTGGCATTCATCAACAGACATTTACAGTGACAATATCAAAACCCAGAACTTTCAATTCTACCTTTTACCTAGTCTGATTGTGTGAATTGTGTGTGACTTGTGTATTTGTGTGTTAATGGGCCGCCCAATGGAGGATGGGTTCCCTTTTGAGTCTTGGTTCTCCCGAGGTTTCTTCCTATTCCCCACCATCATAGGGAGTTTTTCCTCGCCACTGTCGCCTTTGGCTTGCTCATTAGGGTTCTGGACCCATAGTATTGTTAACCTTGTGAATCCTGTAAAGCTGCTTTGCGACAACTTGAGTTGTTAAAAGCGCTATACAAATAAACTTTGATTGATTGATGGTTGGTGCCAGAGTGAACTAGTAACTCATTGAATCATAGATATGGATCAGAGGTAAATAAACTAGATTTTTTTTTCTGGATGAAATCGGATGTGTGGCGTGTGACAGTCAAATGCGTGTGTCTCACGTTCAATGCGTGAGAGTTGCCAACCCTGCCTTACACGAAACTGAGGAGCTACTACAAACAACAACGTTTGACATCTTACAGATGACCAGAAAATTTCAAATGAAGTCATTTTTTGTTCTATTATACATATACTGTCCAAGTCCTGCTCCACCGACAGGCTCAGGAAGTCTTTTGTCCCCCAGGCCATAAGACTGTTTAACTCCTCTCAGCACAGCAGACTACAAACTTTGTGACACCTCCTCCGGTCACTCTAATGTTCAGGTCATGTCCAAGAGGCTAGCTAAGCTAATGTAGCCAACTATGTTAACATGCTAACCAAGATCCTACACGATACGGAGTACTACAGTCAATGATCTATATTACTGGATTGGACATCGCCTGTTGCCGCTATAGCTAGCGATGCACCGCCCTCTGAGCCATTACTATGCATTGAGTCATGTCAGCAAAGCAGTGTAGTTCCTATGTGGGATGTGCATCCATCTGTCACAAAAACAGTCCTAGCCCCTTTATTTCTTATCCAATTTTGATAAAATTATGGCTTAAATTAAAGGTGAGAATATTGCCGATGTTGTGATGTGTAAAACTTCGTATTATCCCAAGAGATAAATTTATAAGCACTCTGGGAATTTTTCAATTTAGGTAAAATTTTTAACAAAACCTTGCATAAAGCCCTTTTCTTTTACCTGGCTAAAACTAAATAACACATGTATGTCATGTTTTTGATATTCAATCATAATTATGGTAAAAAGTTGTAAATAAATAACTTTTATAAGTTTTAATTATGAGCACAATTCTGATATTGAAAGTCAAATTTATGAGTTTATCTCTTTATTTGTCAACTCTCCCCGTTACAGCTGTAGTTTTCATAAATTCTTTAAGTGCAATACCTCATATATGTTCAAGTATAATATGAGATGGCATCAGTGTGGAGGAGCATCTTTGAGCACTACATGGCTAAATGTGGGTGAAATTAATTATGAAATTATGATAGAAAAAATAATGAGTTTGAATCTGAAATTTATGACAAAATTTGCCTTCAAGTAGCAGAAAAGAGCTTACACAATTCAGTTTCCCACAAATACATAGATAATTTGACATGACAAAATATACAATTTTCAAAATCATTTATTGCAGCCACTTCTTATTGGCTACAGAATTTCATCAACTTTAATAAAATATTTATTATTATTAATATGGTCTGGAAGGTTGAAAATCTGTGGCACTGCTCCTTCTCTAACATGTGCCTTTTCAGTGTACAGTTGATATCAGTGGGCGACAGGACTGAATGCCCCGAACCCACACCGATGGGTGGGTCCGGAGCCCTCAATCCTGTGTCTGGGAGGTGACCGCCCTCGGTGAAGAGCCCGCCACGAACAGCCTAGAACACCCTCCCTGGGAAGACAGGGGAAAACATGTTAGACACAAAACGGTACATTGACGAAAACACAGACAGGAACATTGATAGACAGAGGCACAAAAGGGAAAAAGGGAATCAGGAGAAACACAGGGATAGACACTGGCACACACACACACACGTAAACGGAGCCAGGCTTCGCGCCTGTAGGAGGGCTGTCAGGAGGGGAAACCCTCCCAGAGCTGCAGGCTCTGCCATAGGCAGTCCTCCTCCCACTCCTGCCGCAAACCCTCCTCTGCGTGCGGCACAGCTGGGGGACGCGCTGGGTGCGGCGCGACTGGCAGACGCTCTTGCATCCCTCTCACTGGGCACGCGACTGGTCTCTCTGGCAGCCCCTGAGGGACACGCTGCAGGACAGGCTTGCGGACGCTCACTCTCCCCTCTCCCCGGACCCCATAGGGAAACTCCACCTCCCCCTGGTGATCGCTCCCCTGATCTGGCCTCCTGAGCGGTGTACTCTACTTCCATCTCCTCCTCTTCACTGCCCGCATGCCAGATCAATGGCTTTACTGGAGTCTCTGCACGAGAACAGTCCATCACGCTCCCCTCGGAGGGATAGGGAGAAACATCCTCCGCTGGACCTCTTTTCCCCCTCACGGTCTCACCAGAGTACTCCAAGGGGGGCGGGCTCAAGTCGTCATCCTCCGAGCAGGGCTTGCCGTCCGAGTACTCGGAGAGATCGGTGCACTCGGACGGAGGAGGGGTCGCATCCTCTCCTTCTGACTCGGTGGGATCACCCACGAACATGGAAGGAGGAGAGCCTTCTTCTTCTTCATCGCCCTCACCGTAGTACTCGGTGGGGGCCAAGTACACAGAAGGAGGAGGGTTTTCCTCTTCTTCTGCACTCTCGTCTTAGTACTCAGTGGGAGCTGAGTACACAGATGGAGGGGAGCTCTCCTCCTCTTCGGAGTCCTCCTCCTCCTCAAACTCACTCTCGGGGGTCTTCTCCTCTGAGCAGAGCTCTAAGAAGCCTACCGTCAGAGGCGAGGAGTCTCGGTTGGGAGAGCCGTGTCGCAGCAGAAGCGCAACCACGGGATCCTGCCGCATCTCATCAAGGGTCACGGGGTTCTCGTGGTGATGGGCAAGGGAAGAGGCATGGTGGTAGCGCAGAGAGCGCACTTATAACATTCAAACATACAACGGAGACTGACTCAAACAAAGACGAGCACGGGACACTGCACGAACGCACATTAAATAGACAAACCACATAAGCCCCGATTGATGACAAGAGGAGCCACAGACGAATTAACACATTAAGACGCATCCACAACCACGAAGATCCACAGACGCCTAGACGTAGACGACTTAAACACACGCCCAAAGGGGAGTGGTCAGGGGTTGTACCATGACAGTCAGCCATTCCTGAAATGTTCTTATTCTGATTTATATTACAGTATTCAGGAGGATTTGGGGTGTACAAACAATTTCATCTGTTATTATTATAGGCTGGTTTGAGATAGTCAATATCACAAAAATATAAATAATTGTTGATCTAAACAACACTAATACATAATTGGAGCTTCAAAATGAGCAAAACAGTCACAGAGAAAACCTCTATTAGACCTGTGTTTAGAGATATGTATGAAAACAGCTTGATACCTCTGACGACATCTTAGCAATTTGTTGATCATAAGTCAAAACAAGCAAAGTACCACAGGGAATGATGTCACCACAGATTAATCATAAATACCTCTGTACTTCACACATATGCTGGTATGCTGTCTCTTGTGCAGTAAGGTACAGTATCTAGTCAATTAGTTTCCTCTCCAAGATGTCTGATATGCTTTGATTATTATTAATGTTGACTTAGTATTACTGGAATAGTACTGCAATGATTTTATTCACATTTACATTGAAATGGGGATTTGCTTAGAATACTGCAACACAAACTAATGAAGGGGGAAAACATGACAATTAAATGCAAGCCATTTTTTATAGCTGTTTTGAGGCCTGATGACATGACTTTCAGTCCATGTCATCTATGTCTTCATTTTAGTTATTGAACTGTTATTATTGCATAATTATATTGTAACAAGGAATAAATTTAGAACACCAACAGAACTTCCATACAATCCATTGTTTTACAGGTGTTATGATGACAGATGACATCTAACATGACTTCAATTCAGCCTGTGTCATCAGTGAATGAAACATTTTTTCACCCAACATTTTACATTAGAGGACTTTACAACATTCCACATGCAAAGTATTACTATGTGTTTCTAAGCATTGTGTATGCTGTGACTGTTTTAGGGAATTCTTTTATTATGGGAATCATCTACATGGCACGCAACTTACACACTGCAAAGTATTTAGCTGTCTTCAACTTGGCCTTCTCTGATCTGTGTGGAAGCTCTGCTCTCATTCCAAAGATTATTGACACTTTTCTGTTTGACAATCAGTACATATCATATGCAGCATGTCTGGCAAATATGTTTTTTGTTTTATTCTTTATGACTCTGCAGTCTCTTACTCTGCTTGCTTTAGCTTATGACAGGCTGGTTGCTATATGTTTTCCTCTGAGGTATCACACTATTATAACCAAAACAGCTATGAGTGTGATCTTAGGCATTTTGTGGTTTATATCTGTAACTATAAATGCTCTCCTTGTATCTCTGGTCACCAGACTGTCCTTCTGTCGATCTACTATAGTTAACAGCTATTTTTGTGATTATGGCCCTGTGTTTAAATTAGCCTGCAATGATAAAACTATAAATAACATAATGTCTTATGTCTGCATAGCTGTCCTGCTGTACATTCCACTACTACTAATCACAGTTTCTTATGGTTGTATTGGTTTTGCATTGCAAAGAATTGTACATGGTAATGAGAAAATCAAAGCAATGAAAACCTGCACCTCCCATGTCATATTAGTTACTTTATATTATGTACCAATTGTTAGCATTTACACTGCAGCTAATATAACATCTATAGATACAAATATCAGGATAATCAACATTGCTCTGACACAGACTATTCCACCCATGTTAAACCCAATCATATACACTCTAAAGACAGAGGAGGTCATGCAGGCCATTAAAAAACTCAACTTTGGATCATTTGTAAAGTCGACATTGACAGGAGCTGTAAGGAATTAAAACAATACATGCTACAAGAAACTAAAATAAGGGTGGGCTATTCGGTTTCTATTCTATAAATTTTTTATTAAATGTTCAGGGCCATTCTAAAACATTTGTCATGATTTTTGTGAATGTCAATTCATTATTATCTAAAATGTTAAGCTAAACCTTAGTAATAAAATATGTTATTAATTATTGAGTTAAACTATAAAGTTGAAATTAATACTGTGGATGTACAAATAAAATCTTATTGCATCATCAGAAAGTTAATTTTATGAACAAAGTTGGCTTCCCAAAGCCCAGTGTAGCATGAAACTATTACTATGTAAAAAGACTATGTAACTATATAAATAGTATGTAAATAGTGGCCCTCTCTATACTTTAGCATGTATTGATAAATCTATCATTTACATAATGGGTTTTGTCTGATCTGCTTTACATTCCATTGATACTGATAACCATATCATATATTTGTACTGGGTTTGCATTGCGGAAGATTGCACATGATCAGCAATCCAAGGCCATGAAAACCTGCACCTCCCATGTCATATTAGTGGCTTTGTTTTATGTACCAATTTTGAGTGTTTACACTGCATCTGACACAGACTATTCCATCCATGGTAAATCCAATCATATACACTCTAAATACAGAGGAGGTAATGCAGGTATAACGTATCAAGGGGGCGGGTGTGGCGCGGATGCAGGTGTTTGAATAATTTCTTAAATAAAGAAGGCAACGGACTAAACAGAGGAAAGTGAACAGGTATAGGGGATTATAGGCAAAAGAGAACATGCAACTAACTACGTGGAGAATAGACAATAACTAACATAAACAAACCTAATTACTACGAATGACACACGTGATAACAGAAACGCTAAGCTCAAACACAAACTAAACAGGACTGAAAGACCGAACGACCATAAAGACTAATTACACTCTGGGCATTCCTATCAGGTGGCAGACAGACAGGGAAGACAACACATACAAAGAAGTGAGAAAACTGAAATCATAAAATAAGAGAGTATTATACGTGGGGGAATACACATGACTGGAAACAACTAAATTAACCAAGGTAACTAAAATAGAGTTCAGGAGATCAGAGGCCAAGATACTTGCAAATAGCAATGCAGAGTAGAACATAAGGAATATAACATAGAACCAACCGGACCGGCGTACAGGAAAGGTGGGGGTGAAAAGCAGGGTAGCTAACACAGAAGGAACAGAACACAGGAATAAAGAAAACCTTACAAACACAATGACTGACACAGATGGCTGAAACAGAAGAACTAAAATACACTGGGACAGGGAAACTAAACAAGACACAGGTGGGAACACTGAGGACAGGGGCGTGACAGACAGAAAGGAACTACAACGCGGGACAATGGAGGAGGGCAGAGTTGGGCGTGACAGCAGCTGTCACGTAGGGCTACGCCCCCTCTCCTATCGGTCACTCCGGTTTCCCTGTTCCTCGTGTTTGTGTTGTTCCCTGCTCCTTGATCCCGCCCTGCTTATCTGTCTCCATGGTTTCCTCTCGTCTGCCACGCCCTTGTCATCAGTGTTATCACCTGTTCCTAGTCTAGTTCAATGTATTTATAGTCCCAGTGTCTCCCATGTCTGGTATTGATTATTTTGTACAATTCATGTATCTCTGTTCAATTCGTGTATATCTGTTCAAGTTCTCTGCCTCTAGTGCAGAGGCGGACGAAGTACTCAATTTCATTACTTGAGTCAAAGTACAGATACCACTGGTCAAATGCTACTCCGATACAAGTGAAAGTTGCATGTTCAAAATCTTACTTAAGTGAAAGTACTGAAGTACTTACTTTTAAAAATACTTAAGTATTAAAGTACACCTTCCGTCACATTTGTAAAAAAGTTATAGTTTAAAAGTATTATACATCCTACCAAATCCTCTTTGGGCATAATATTCATACAGTCTTTGATAATAATCCATAAGGCATATTCCAATGATGTACATCATTCAGGTAGTGGTAGCAGAAAAGTTTAACCTACACTTTAGTTTAAGGAACTGTAAGGAATGCCACCTAATCTTCCCTAACCAGCCTCACCTGCCCCTCATTACCACGCCCCCTTTCAGTCACACTTATACACCTTCCCAGCACGTCTCAGTCGCGAAGTATTGCCGACTCATGCCGCGTACCAAGCCGTTCTATTACCTGTCTGCTTTCCTGTGTTCTGACCCTCGCTTACGTCCCCGACCTTGTCTCCTGCCTAGTCCCTCTGTACCTCCTGACTTCTGCTCCCCCGGTATGACCCTGGACCATCCTGACCACGCCAAGAACACGCTGTTACTTATCCTAGTACTCGTGATTCCCCTGCCTGTTTCTGTACCAGCTTCTCATTTCAATAAAAGTGGTGTTCTTCCGCATTTGGATCCCTCTCTGCCTGGTCAATTCGTAACAGAAATACTTCGCCTCAACATGGATCCAGCAGAAGTAACAATCGCGACTCTCACCGAAACGGTCCGCCAGCTCACGGATATAATACAGAGTCAAGGAATCAACATCGCTGCCCTCCAGGAAGCTGTCCGCCTGGTCACAACCTCTGCTTCTACCTCCGTGAGTGTTCCAGCGGCAGAACCTGAGCGCTATGATGGATCTCCTGATCGCTGTCGAAATTTCCTCATGCAATGTTCCATATACTTCACGCATCATCCAGCCCGGTTCCAGGCCGAGTTACAGAGAGTCCACTTTATCCTTTCGTTCCTCACGGGGGTAGCAGGTGCCTGGGGTACAGCGTTGTGGGAAAGCCAAGATCCTGCCCTCCAGTCGGAGAGTCAGTTCACCGCAGTACTCAGGGCTGTTTTCGATCATCCCGCAGACGGACGTGATGTGGGAGACCGGCTCTACGAGATTAAACAGGAACAACGTAGTGCTGCCGAGTATGCGAGAGAGTTTCGCACGCTGGCTGCAGGAAGCGGTTGGAGTGATTCGGCCTTAAAAACAGTGTTCCGCCGCGGTCTGCGAAATGACATTCAGGTTGAACTCGCTTGCCGAAGTGAAGCCCTCACCTTGTCTGAGTTCATTCAAGCGTCCATTAACGTTGACAAATTGTTATTGACCTACCGCTCCAGTAATACCAACGTCCCTGTCATTGCGTCCTGTGCGCCACCTTCCCATGTATGTGATCCGAGTCTTCAGACGACAGACGAGTTTGTGCAGCTTGGCAGGTCCCCACTAACATGTCAGCCATTCCTGCCTATTAAAAAATACAGTCAAGTTAGCTTACACGTACTAATATCTTGGGGCGGAATAGATACAAACCTGTCTGCTTTAGTGGATTCGGGAGCAGCAGGCGATTTCATAGATCAGGACCTCGCCTACCACTTACACCTCCCCAATGTACCTGTAGATCCTCCCTTGAGAGTAAATTCACTGAATGGGCAGCCTATAGGAGAGGGTGTGATTACACTCCGTACCTGCCCCGTGGAGCTACGTGTAGGTCTGTTCCACAGTGAAACGAGAGAGTTCTTCCTCATATCCAGGCCCCAAGACCCCATCATACTCAGGTTTCCATGGCTGTCCATGCACGACCCTGAAATCTCCTGGAAAAAACGAGAACTCGTACGGTGGAAGGACAGTTGTCTTAGCAAGTGCATTCACCTACCACTCCGGTCATCCTCGGTGGAAAGCCCAGACACACCTCTCTCTGACGTCATCCCCACTCAGTATCGTGCATTTGCGGACGTCTTCAACAAGGACAGTGCCTGTCGTCTGCCTCCTCATCGTCCCTGTGATTGCGCAATCGACCTCCTGCCTGGAGCCCCCTTACCTCGTAAAACGAAACCTTACCCTCTATCACGCCCTGAAGATCTGGCGATGGAGTCCTACGTCACCGAGGCTCTGCAGAAGGGGTTCATTCGACCATCCACCTCCCCGGTTGCTGCTGGTTTCTTCTTCGTAGAGAAAAAGGATGGGGGATTACGCCCTTGTATAGACTATCGTGCCCTAAACGCAGTCACATCGAAATATGCCTACCCTCTCCCCTTTATCACTGCTTCGCAAGAGCGCTTGATAGGAGCAAACATCTTCACCAAGCTAGATTTACGCAGCGCTTACAACTTGGTCCGTATTCGGGAGGGCAATGAGTGGAAAACTGCCTTTGTTACCGCGAGAGGGCACTATGAGTATCTTGTCATGCCATATGGACTAACTAACAGCCCCGCCGTATTCCAAGCATTTATGGATGACATTTTCCGTGATCTGATAGATGATTTCGTATTCGTTTACATTGATGATATCCTGGTTTACTCCCCGTCCATTTCAGAACACGTCAAACACGTCTCTGCTGTGTTACAGCGCCTTCGGGAGCATAGTCTTTATGTGAAGGCGGAAAAGTGTGAATTTCATCGCTCCTCGGTGACATTTCTGGGATGTACGCTGTCCCCTGGCCAGATCTCCATGGATACGCAGAAGGTGGAAGCAGTCACGAACTGGCCGACCCCTCGTTCCACAAAGGAGCTGCAGCGATTCCTGGGATTCGCCAACTTCTGTCGCCGTTTCATCCGAGGCTTCGGTGAGTTGGCTACCCCTCTCACTAATCTCCTAAAGGGAGGGAGGACTCGGAAATTCGCCTGGACCGCTGAAGAGGAACGAGCGTTCTCACTCCTTAAGAAAGCATTCACGTCGGCCCCCGTACTACACCTTCCTGACCCCCAACTCCAGTTCATCGTAGAGGTCGACGCTTCGGAGGTGGGAGTGGGCGCTGTTCTTTCTCAGAGGCAGGGAAACCCGCCGAAACTGTATCCCTGTGCCTACTTCTCCAAAAAACTGACAACCGCTGAAATGAACTATGACGTCGGTGATCGGGAACTCCTGGCCATCAAACTCGCGCTCGAGCAGTGGCGTCATTGGTTGGAGGGAGAGGAGCACCCATTCATTGTATATACAGATCACAAGAACCTCGAATACCTGAAGTCTGCCAGACGCCTGAACCCGCGACAAGCCAGGTGGGCACTGTTTTTCTCCCGGTTTCGTTTCACTGTCTCTTACAGACCCGGGTCAAAGAACATCAAAGCCGATGCCCTATCACGGATCCACAAAAAGGACGAAGCAACCCACGAACCAGGACATATTCTGCCGGAGTCCTGCTTCCTCGCGGCTATCCGATGGGATGTACAAAAAGAATTGGACGAGGCTTTGCGCAACGATCCCAGTCCGGTAGAATGCCCGGAGGGGAAACAATACGTACCCGTATCCCTTCGGGGGCGTATCCTACAGCTTGCACACGACACAGCGGGTACAGGCCACCCCGGTATTACACGCACACGACATCTCGTTTCGCAACGTTACTGGTGGCCATCCTGGGAGGACGATATTCGTGATTATGTTCTAGCATGTTCCGTTTGTGCCCAGTCACATACTCCCCGGACGCTACCAGCAGGAGAACTCCTTCCCTTACCTGTTCCTCTTCGGCCATGGATGCACCTCGCGATCGACTTCGTCACGGATTTGCCCACATCTGGAGGGAATACTGTTGTTACAGTAATTGTGGATCGGTTCTTGAAAATGTGCCGTCTCATTCCTCGCCCCAAGCTACCCACTGCCATGGAGACAGCTCTTGACCTCTTCCAGTACGTATTCCGGATTTATGGCTTGCCCGAAGAAATCGTCTCCGATAGGGGCACACAGTTTACATCTCGGGTTTGGAAACAATTCTGCAAACTTCTTGGTATTACTGTCAGCCTGACGTCAGGATACCACCCCCAGTCTAACGGAGAGGTTGAGCGTTACAATCAGGAGTTAGGGAGGTTTCTCCGACAATATTGCGTTTCTCAGCACGACTGGCACAAATACCTCCCGTGGGCAGAGTATGCTCGGAATTCTATTGTACACACCGCTACCAAACTCACGCCTTTTCAATGTGTATATGGTTACCAACCTGCGTTTTTCCTGTGGGACAAAACACCAGCTGATGTCCCAGCCCTAGACGAGTGGTTTAAACACAGTGCCCGCACCTGGGAACTAGCACATGTACATTTGCGACGTGCTCTACATACACGCAGGCTCAACGCAAACCGTCGTCGTCTCCCAGCGTTGATTTACCACCCAGGACAGAGAGTATGGCTGTCGACACAGAATCTCAACCTAAAGCAACGGAGCAAAAAACTTAGTCCACGATATATTGGTCCATTTAAAGTCCTCAGCAGAGTTAATGCAGTTACCTATAAACTCCTTTTACCATCACATTACCGTATTAACCCTGTCTTCCACGTCTCTCTCCTGAAGCCGGTTCACTACAGCCCGTTCACCGTACCCCCTGTGTCTGCTAAACCTCCTGACCCTCTGGAGATCGACGGTCGTCCGGCATACATCGTCCAAGAGCTCTTAGAGTCCCGACGCCGGCGAGGTGGTCTCCAATATCTGGTGGATTGGGAAGGATATGGGCCCGAGGAACGGGCCTGGATTCCAGCGAGGGATGTCCTCTGCCCCTCTATGATCGCTGATTTCCACGCAACGCACCCCAACTTTCCTGCCCCCCGGCGTCGCGGTCGCCCCCCGGCACGTCGTAGAGCGTCAGGTGCCGCTCCTTTGAGGGGGGGTACTGTAAGGAATGCCACCTGATCTTCCCTAACCAGCCTCACCTGCCCCTCATTACCACGCCCCATTTCAGTCACACTTATACACCTTCCCCAGCACGTCTCAGTCGCAAAGTATTGCCGACTCATGCCACGTACCAAGCCGTTCTATTACCTGTCTGCTTTCCTGTGTTCTGACCCTCGCTTACATCCCCGACCTTGTCTCCTGCCTAGTCCCTCTGTACCTCCTGACTTCTGCTCCCCCGGTATGACCCTGGACCGTCCTGACCACGCCAAGAACACGCTGTTACTTATCCTAGTACTCGTGATTCCCCTGCCTGTTTCTGTACCAGCTTCTCATTTCAATAAAAGTGGT
Organism: Brachyhypopomus gauderio; assembly: GCF_052324685.1. Taxonomy (NCBI): domain Eukaryota; kingdom Metazoa; phylum Chordata; class Actinopteri; order Gymnotiformes; family Hypopomidae; genus Brachyhypopomus; species Brachyhypopomus gauderio. Next base: position 20,311,366 of record NC_135220.1, on the reverse strand, counting down.
GTTCTTCCGCATTTGGATCCCTCTCTGCCTGGTCAATTCGTAACAGGAACAAAAACATTTTCTAAAACCACAATTCACTTATTAGCCTAGCCTAACCTGTTTAAGCAAATTATGTTACCATATTAAAAGTTAATAATAAAATGACGGTTTTCTCTCTTTGCTAGTTAGGTATTCAGTCATCCAATACAACATTATGCTACAGTCAATATAAACAAAGACAAAGTAAAATTAGCAGTGTGGCATCTTGGTAGTCTAACCTTGCTACAACCTTTTGCAATATGGCTAAAGCCCACCAACTCCATGCCACCCAACATGCTAACAAACTTATCAAACTAGAAATCACAGCCACATTAGAATTATTGACATTAATTCTACACTGACATTAGAATGGAAACATTATTTGACAAGATTCGATTAACCCACACGGTTTCCCTTATTGATGTTTCCGTAGTTTGAATTACTTGCCAATATAATGTTAACATTATTTATAGTGATCCTAGCAGACCTAGCAGTGGAGTGAGCAGGCAAAGTCATTTCACTAGCCTTACTGCAAAGCTCCTCTGACTACATAGTCACTTAACAAAACATTTAGGCTGCATACCGTAATATACTTCCTCAGGTGGGACGGTGAATTTTGGTATGCAGTGATAGTTTGTTTTTGGCAAACAAAGCATGCATTTAAAATGATAGGAATGATTCATCCGTTCAGAAAACTGGAACATTTTGTCGAGATACGGCCATGGGTGCAAAAGAGCATGCCAGGGTTGCCAGCTCTCACGCATTGAGCGTGAGACACACGCATTTGACCGTTTTCACACGCTCTCACGCCACAGTTCCGATATCTCACGCATTGAGTGTGAGACACACGCATTTGACCGTTTTCACACGCTCTCACGCCACAGTTCCGATATCTCACGCCGAAAAAAAATCTAGTTTATTTACCTCTGATCTATATCCATCAACCACCGGCGATCGCGATATAATACTTAATTTGTGTCCATTTTTCACCGCCCCGGTAACGTTCGCCACCCCCCGATCAACAATTTACACTCGCCACCAAGTCCGGGTTCAAGATCTCCCTCCAAGCGATCTTGAAAAGTTGGCAACCCTGGCATGCTCCATCACCGCCGTCTCCGCTCATGTTGCTGTTATTTAGGAAAAGAACGACTAGCAACACCGAACTTGATTTTACACCTCACAGACACATCCTTGATTGCTGATAGGCTGTCACCTGTGAAAATACTATCGGGGGAGGGGAGGAGAGTTGTGTGTGGAAGTAACGAGTAACGAGAGCTGGACAGAAATGTAGTGGAGTGATAAGTACTGTATTTTAAAAAAATCAACTTAAGTAAAGTACAAATACTCAAGAACTGTACTTAAGTACAGTACTTAAGTAAATGTACTTCGTTACTGCCCACCTCTGCTCTAGTGTTTGTATTCGTGTTTCCCCGTTTGTTCCTGTTAGGGGCTTTAAACTTCTACCTACCACTTTAGCCCAGCGCGTGCGTTTGATGGGAAGGAGATAGCAGGAACATACCAAAATTATAGCAATACCAAAAAGGCCTTTATTAAAACAGAGATATCTCTGGGCATCTCACATTCTAACATCAGAGAGACCCAACAAGTGTTTGTACATGCCGTCTTTATATACGATTTCTCCACGCTCCAAACTCACAGATCTGCTTCTATGCCTTACATGGTATTGTTATTCGAACATACAAGACTTCTCTCTTTGTCTCCAAACATAACATCTTTTATGCATATGGTTCCTGTCTCTGGACTGTCTGCTTGACCCGAGGTCACCATACATCAGGATGTCATGCATTCATGTTTCACCCGTGTCAGCATTATTAGTTCACCACTTCTGCTTCAGCAATCACCTTCTCGTTTAAACTCCTTACGCATCATGATTTCCTAAGGCCCCTCTCTCGGGTTCACAGCTCGGACACATTTAAAACAATAGTTACATTTAATTCCTATATTATGTTTAAAGGGTACGCAAAATATATTGTTGCTAATGCTAGTGCTAAGCAAAAAACCCAAAATCACAACATTCCCCATACTGTTCCGTTTTCCCTGCCTGGTTTTGTGAGTACTCCTTGTGTTAGTATGTCGTTGCTTGTTCAATGTATTTATAGTCCCAGTGTCTCCCATGACTCCATGAATTTGGAATTTCTGTAGGTACCATGCTAAACCAGCAGGTAGCAGTACCACTGGCAACACATTGAACAAGCTTGCTCTGACGGAAGTAAGGGTGTGTCTAAAGTACGTGGTTTCCAGGTACTTAAATACCCTGATCAGCCATCAATCTCGCTCTCTCTGGTTTGACTGACACCGAGGTTAGACCTATTAAAGAGAGGCTCCGCCATTTCTCTCTCTCCGGTTTTCATTGAGAGCACGCGAACTTTGATATGACTAACAGCTGAAAGTCGTATTACTTCATTAACGAGCCCGAGTTACGGTGCAATCTAACCAGCAACCAATCAACGTTACCGCGAAAACAGATTCGCAGAACGACTTCAATCAAGCTACACAGCCACACGGACTGAAACAAAGGCGATCAATTCCCTGTTAAACCATGAACGAGACTCTCATTCCTGGACTTCATATCCAGAAGGATGATTCCCAGCACACCTGGACGACGTCCCTTTTATCAACGAGGAGCCTGTGGTGGAAATTCCCTCCTAATTCAGGAAGGACGACGACACTACCCAAAATCCTCAACACGTGAGAGTCTAACCGCTGGGCATAGTTTATAAAAGGGCATAGTTATTTGCAGTGTTGGGGAGCAACGAATTACATGTAACGACGTTACGTAATTTAATTACAAAAAAAGTGTAACTGTAATTCAGTTACAGTTACTTCTGGAAAAAATAAGAATTACAATTTTAGTTACATTTTTAAAATATAAACAAAAACCTTTGCGAAATATTTAATGATATTTTTATTGCTTTGCGCCCTATATCGCCGTTTCCCGCTTGTTTCTGTGCTGGAGCAGCAAGCGCGTGGTTCAGTTTCAGCTCAAGCAGCAATAATGACAGACGCCTTTAAGCACTGGACATTTAAGAAGCATTTGTTTTGTTTTCATGTTGTCAATAAATGTGAACCATGTGCCACCATCGGTAACTATTTGTGATTATGCCAAGCCTTTGTGTAAATTTTGGAGTTTGGAGGTTTATTTCCGATCAGAAGGGTTGCCACCTAGGTCTGAAAAAAACAAGGACACTGTCATACGCGAACGTAAATTGTTGACGGGGGGTGGCGAACGTAAAATGGACACAGCGAGAACAAAAGACGGATTTAAAGTGTGCAGAAACAGTCTAAATAGTCGTTTGAACTAACTTAGTGAAAACCGGGACATTAAATGTGTCACGTAGGGCTACACCCCCCTCTCCCCGCTGTCACTCCAACGTCTCTGTTCCTCGTGGTTTTGTTATTCCCTGCCTGTTTATCCCGCCCAGCTCGTTGTCGCCGTTATTCCTTGTTTGTTGCCACGCCCCAGTGTCATTGTTATCACCTGTTCCTTGTTTCGGTTCTATGTATACATGTCCCATCATTCCCCAGTCGTGTCATCCGTGATTTTGTCTACTCTGTCAGTTTGCTTTGTTCATGTTGTTGTCTGATCTTCATTGCCGTGAGTTCTGCCGTGTTGTGTGCGTTTTGGTTTACCCGTCCTCCGTTGTTTGCCTGCCTTGTTGTTTCCCTCGTCCGTGATTATGCCTGTCTACGTTTCGTGTCTGGATAGCCTGCCCGTGATGACCCCTGCCTGTATATACGACTCTGCTTTTGGTATTCCCCGTATTAAATCTCGCTCATCTCAGCGATTGTGTCCGTCTCCTCGCTCCGTGGTGCGAGCCACGTTACAAAATGATTTTTTTTTGCTGGGACCGATTATTAAAAAGAAGGAAAACCGAGACAAACTGGGACAGCCCGGGAAAACCGGGACAGCGAGGTGAAAACCGGGATAGTCCCGGGATAACAGGGACAGGTGGCAACCCTAGAAGGCAACCACTATTGAGGTTGTAAGCGAGCTAACAGCAGGGTATGCTGACCGACGCACACACAGTGGTTTCCATAGTTAGCTACCTGCTGGGCTAGCTACTACCATTCACTTGAATGTGTTTGTCCTTTAGCATGCTAGCTTGATTTGCAGGCTAACCAAATTAGCTGTTTAAAGTCCTAAACAGGTATTCGCTGGAATCATACATGACTATTATAGTATTGACAGACGGTATCAAATGAATTTTTATTACTGTTTGGTGTTGGAAAAACGTTTGTCGATGTCTATGACACAACCTAGCCTACCCAATTGGTATCATTGGACCTATCTTAGACCTACCGTTCGACAAACAATACATTTGAATTAAATTTGTATGAAGTAGTGAAATGCAGTTTGGTATCTAATCAAGTGCAACACGTGCAGATTGTATAGAATGCAGTTAGTTACAGCTAGTGTAAGTAAAGATGGTTAATAGATATGTGCAGAGTAGATAAATTACCTAGGGAAATGCATGTGTGTGTAATGTAGTTATGGCAGTACAATGCACAGGGCAAAGAAAAATATATGTGAAATACAGATGGAATCATACAGATAATATACAGATTATCCTATACCACTGTAGATAGGGCTATACAGACGTGGATTGAAGAGGAACACTGTACAGATTTTGTGTGGATGGTAAGGTATGGATAGAGAAGGAAAGAATGATCTTTGGGAAGAATTCAATAAGGTGACCGCTGTGGGAAAGAAGTAGTTTCTGAACTTGCTTGTGTTAGTCTGCAAACTGTGAAAATGGTAGAGCCTGGGGTAGGAGCAGAAGAGTATGGCCCGATGACAGTAGTCTGAGAATCTTACATGCCTGGTGCAGGCATCTCTTCTTGTGGACTTCCTGTGATTGCCTGTCAGCAATTCCCTCTCAGCTTAGTACTCTTTTAAGTTTCACAATGTCAGTTCTCAAAAATTAAATGTTGATCATGGGTCAATACTCATTTAAACCTTAAAGTAATCAAAAAGTAATTCAAAAGTAATTAGTTACATTACTTTTCAAAAGTAATCAGAAAAGTTACACTACAATTACATTTTAAACAAGGTAACTTGTAACTGTAACAAATTACTTTTTTAAAGTAACTTACCCAACACTGGTTATTTGAACTGCAGACTTATCCAAGTTTAACTAAAACCTTCTCAGTGTTTTGTGTTTAACTTTATTTTCATAATCTTCATCAAGATTTGTATATACAAAGTTCTCTTTGCTGTGCATGCCACCATCTTTTATTTATCTGATTAGTGGACAACTTGTAGTCTTCCCCATTCTCAGACACACCACATTAATTTTTAGTTAATAAGCCAGCGCCGTTACTCTTTGTTCTGACCATGTTAGAATAAACCAGCTGAGCTCATTAACATAGTCGCGCTGCTCTACTGTTTAAAGTCGGCGCCAATTTAGCATGCTTTGTTCTCTATAGAACTGAAACTCCCGCCTCCTCACACGCACAAGCGCGTGCACACATTACTCTCCTCCCCTTTTTACACACACACACACACACACACACACACACTAGATACCCAGAGTCCTCACTGTAAATATACTGATCCTTGTTGATGCTGTTTGTTTTAGAATAGTTGGTTTTAAATAAATGTATCATTTATTTTCACCAAATTGTCTGTGTTGATGTCATCCAAAAGTGGTTGTTGCCAAAACCTCCAAAGAATTCATAGTTAAATCCTTCAGATACCAAACCATTAATTACCTTTAGTTCAGTGCTTAATTTGTAAATCAAACGATGCCGGAACGCAAACAGCGGCATGAGATAAGGGGTCACTGAGGCCAACAATGTCACCGGATCGCACACAAAACGCAACGCTTAGGCGCACAAATGTCAAAATAACAAGCCAATTCATCAAAAGAGGTCATTAACAGGAAAAAATATACATCACAAATTAATAAATTGTTTTGTAAAATTATTCAGTAAAATAAATGTGAAATTACAATTAGCATTTATGTTACATCAGAAACATTATACTACTACTTAATTAAGCAACATAAGGATCACACAGAACACTTATATTTACAACAATTACAGTTACTCTTTAAACAAGAACGACAGGACAAAAATAAACTGAAGACTTCTCAATTACATAAAACACCGCGACTCAAAACAACTCCAATACACATAAGCAATTCAAACAGAGGACATGAAAGAACAACACTGATTACTTCAAGGAGACAAAACGTGAAAGACCAAATGACAAAACCATCTAATATAACTGGACAAGAGCGTGACTAGGATCAGGTTAGTCTTAGCAGATTTTCATCAGTAACTCTTACGTGAACACAGACGTACACACATGGCCAAGACATAATAACAGACAACAATGGAGAAACGCGAGAGAACTAAATAGAAGAACGACACGGAATTAAATGCAACACAGGTGAATGTAATAACAAGCCAAATGAAAGGCATGGAAAACCAAGGAAAAACAAAAGAGGCAGACCCAGGGAGGGGCTATTCGTTACAGTCAGGAGATCCAGGGGAAGTCAATACAAGGGCCTTTATATACTGTACCACAGTGTCCCATGGAATGCCACACCACAGTGGAAAAACACTGAACTGAAAAGCTTTCTGAAATATTGTAAAGCATCTTCAATATTTTGGTAGCACTGCTTTATTTCTGAAAAAGATTTTACACATCTGTATTTATATCTTAGAATAAAAATCAAATCTGTTTATTTATTTTGCAGTTCTTCTCACTTTCATTATGGTGATTACCCATCATGCTATCACACATATTCATTAGCACTTACACCAGTACGCTTTAAAAGATCTGTCATCAGATACTATAAACTCTTTTGCCTGGCTTTAGCCAGAGAGATTAAACTATTCACAAAGATAATTTGTGAATCCAGGAACCATTAAAAATTCTTGGGGTTATCCAGACAAAAAGCATTTCCTTTGCTGGGGTGTTGGGTGTTTTAAATGTTTAGATTTGGATTTTGTAATAGGATAGGAAACACTCGAGAAAAGGGGGGATACAAGAGGTTTTTAATTTTTTCCACAGAGCAGGATACTAGTGCACTGGACACTATGAGTAAAGGCCAGATGTCTTAGGCTAGAAGTAATGAGCGTGTGGTTTTCTCATAGTTTTTCCAGCTTTGGGTAATAACAGGGAGGCTAATTCCAGGATGTCTCAAAGGGTCAGTCAACAGGTGTGACCAATCAGAATTCATGCTTTTTGATATGCAGTGTCAGTATTCTTGTAACATAACGTTTGGAAATTGTACAGGTGGCCATTTAGATCATGGCATGGCTGAGGTAAGAATGACCAGGGAACAACAAGGGAAACCCACAGGTCTCAAATAAACAAAATAACAAGGACTAATGAGGAAAGGTGGAATCAGTGAGGGGTGGAGAAAAAACAAGGGGCAGAAATACTGAAACCAAAACAAAGAAAAACATGGAAGCCATCAAGCAGGCTGCTCATCTAAATTAGCTACTCACCTAGCTTGCTAATCACTGCATAAAATACCAATGATTCTAATGATATAAAAGTTGGGACATTTATAGTTTCAAGTTAATGTTCAAGCACACCATTGCTCTAATAAAGGGGCAGAGGGTATAAGCTAGCTAGCATTAAAATGTGTAAAATTATTTAGTGGTAGTACTTGATTGCTAACGTGTGACAATCATATTTGCATTTATCTTGCTGCTGTAAAGCTGAGGGCATTGAACGGTGATGAGGTGATGCATTCACTGAGAGGAGCGAGATTTATTAAGTGAAAGTTAATAAGAAGAATATAAACAGTGCGGGGTCATACCAGGAAGGCAATCCCAACATAAACCAGATAACAGTGTTGTCAGTACCACTTTTTTTGGTAACGAGTAATATAATGCGCTACTATTTCCAGTCCAGTAATCAGATTAAAGTTACTTATCCCCGTAACTGTGCATTACAATTTTTATTTTCCCTAGTAAAAATACATATTTTTGCTTTCTTCTTGGTTCAGTTCTACTTTTGCGTCTGACCATAGCGCTCGACTCCGCATGCTGCGCGCGAACCCGTGAGAGCGCGAGTGCGTTCACGTCATTTTTTGCAGTGTCCTCCCGTGACAATGTGGTAGTATAAAGAAATATCCCTCAAAAACAGGGGAAGAAACATTTACCTGAAGAATTTTAATGTTGCATTGTGTTCCACATTTGAAAAGTGCTGGAATTTTGACTAACGTAGCCTACTTAAAAATGCTTGAAATTGTAATGGTATTTAGTTTCACAACAAATAGCTGTCTGACTGAACAGTTCGCTTGTATTACATTTACAAATAAGTTTACAAATAATACCACGCAGCTACACAAATGTATTGTCAGGAGATACTGTAGCAACTACTACTCCTCACGGCGAACGGACAGGCACTTGGCCTCTCAAGGTGTCTTAGGGCGTACTCACACTAGGCTTTGTGATCCGGGCCCGGGCACGGTTGCCTGCCGAAGCACGGTTCGTTTGGCTAGTGTGAGCGCTCCAACCGTGCCCGGATCAGTTAACCGTGCTCGGGCCCGCTTGAAGAGGTGGGCCAGGGCACGATTCATGTGGACTCGAGCACGGTTCGCTTCTAGTGTGAGCGCTATCCGTGCCCGGGCCCGCTTGGTGCCTCGTCTGATTGGTTCATTTCGCTGGAACTCAAACATGACATCAGTGATGCGACGCTCACGTTAAACAGTCATAGCGGCAAAGCGATTAGCAGACAATCGTTGTGTTAAATGATCGATAAATCTGTGCTTGCACCGTGTTTCTGCACTCCCAAAACGACTCCAAAAATACAATAAAAAGAGAATCGTGAACTCCATAGTGTTGTGCGAGCGCGCTTTTTTTCCAAATAAAGCTGCGTTGTGATGACGTAAGCGTGCTCGGGCCGGGTTGCTGAAGCGAGTGTGAGTGCAGGCCAGAGGGGGAGTGGGGAGGGGGGATAACCGGGCCCCAGCACGGAACGAGCAAACCGTGCCTAGTGTGAGTACGCCCTTAGCCCTTTAAGTGACACTGGGGGGGCGGGGGGGTTGTGTTTTCAATAAAGTTTCCCTCCTCAGGATTTTTGGATTAAGCAGTTTCTGCCTTGGTTACAGAACCTGCTTCAATACATTGTTACTGTTAAAAATGCACTTCCAATAAAATGAGTATTGGAAAAATTAATTGTGCTGCTGAATGTAACTACTAAAGTAACTTGTAATCTAATGTAGTTACTTTTTAAATCAAGTAATCAGTAACGGAACTAAGTAACTTTTAAAAGGAGTAATCAGTAATCGGATTACTTTTTCCATCACTGCCAGGAATACAGGCACAGAACACAGGCAGAGAAAGCAGAAAGCAGGGTACATATAAACAATGACCAACAACACAGAAGACCATACACTGGTTTTAAATACATTCAAGACTAAATACAATACAAAGAACTAAATACATAGCTGGAAATAGTAATGAGAGGGTGGAGTTACAAATGACAAGGGTGTGTCAGCCAAAATGAAAACAAAAGCACATGGAAAACTAAAACAAGACAGAGAGGAGGAGCTAGACAGAACACAAAAACAATAATCACAGGTGGGGGCAGAGCTAAACATGGCCACCAAATGATTCATTCTTTGTTTTCTCGTTTCTTCTGTTTGGTAACTCTTTACTCACTTATGTTGTGTGGTTTCGATAGATGGAATCAAACATATGGTTACGTTAATACTAATCCTGAACACTCAGTTAATCACTCTCCCTGGCACTACTGTTCTCTCACTTAACTTTGTTTTTTAAAACAGTATACTTGGATACTGCTTCATGTGCTGTAAACTGAATTTTTGTTAGCTTTGTTTTTTTTTTGTACTGTATTTTTTGCAAATAGTTATTTTAAGTTAACTTATAAACAACAAACCAATGGTTTACTGTAACGTAGCTCGCAGAGCTAGGAGGCGGACACAAATGCTGAGGAGAGCGAGATTTGGGATTCCATAATCATGGTCATAATAACAGACATGGGTAATATCAAGAGGGCAGTCCAGACACGAAAGGTAGATTGGCATACTGACAAACGAACTAAACAAGGCAGGGAAACGCAGAACAGGCAAGTACACACGCTAAGGGAAACAATACTCATGACAAGACAAAAACAACGGAGATCACTAAAGACACTAAGTAGATTGAACAGCAGAACAAATGACCCAAGAGCATGAATAACAAATGAACAAAACAACCGATAACCGATATGGGAAACACAGGCATTATAAAACACAGAACTAAACAAGACACAGGTGGAGACAATGATGACACGGGCATGGCAGATGGGGGGGGGGACAATGAGCAGGGAACAAAACAGTCACAAGGAGCAGGGAAACCGAAGTGACAGCTAGAGAGGGGGGCGTAGCCCTACGTGACATTTTGTAAGGCAGCACGCGCTGCGGAGTGAGGAGACGGACACAAACGCTGAGGAGAGCGAGATTAAATAAAGGGAATACCAAACTCAGGGTCAAAGAGAAAAGCATTGGTCAGATCAGAGAGGGAGTCTGAACAAGAAACACGGAGAGACATGACCGAATGAAACTAGAACTAAAATACGGGTAGGACACGGAAACAAACGAAACAACCAGGTACATGAAACACAGAGCAACTGGGCAGCGAATGAGAAGTACTCACAACAGGATCAACGGCCATGAACACAGAAACATAACAGCAGGAGATCAGGAACACGAACCGACAGCATGAACCAGGTACAAAGCACAAAACCACAGATAACCAGACTGGGGAATAACCGGGACTTATAACACTGAACTGAAACAAGGGACAGGTGATAACAATGACACAGGGGCGTGGTAACAAACGAGGAGTCACGGAGACAAACGAGCAGGGCGGGATAAACAGGCAAGGAACACAGACACGAGGGAACCCGGAGTGACAGCTAGGAGAGGGGGCGTTGCCATACGTGACACATTTACAAGAGGTATTTAAACAGTTTTGACATTTCCTTTACAATTCATTGTAATTAGACAGGAGATTTTGGCAATCTTAACAAGCAAAAATGTGCTTGTTTGCAAGGAAAGATTGTGTGTGTCAACCACTAGCAGTACTATACTATGAAACTATTAAATTCAAGTTGTATTACAGTTCTATCCTCTATTTATAATAACAGCATTTTCCTAATTTTCACATTTTCCCGTTCTCAATATTGCTGCCACGACCCAAACCTGGATAAGCGGATGAAAATGGATGGAATGATGAATACGGTAACTATCTGGTAACTGTGCTGCCAGTACTTTACACTTTTTTTACAGTGTCATTAGAACATTTAGAATCATCATTCTCATCAATTGATCCTGGGAGTTGATTTTTCGCATAGCATCATTATATACCAAAGAAAGCATTATATACCAAATGGTAATTGCATAATCATGAGATACCTCACTCTGTAGAGTAAGACAGGGGGATAACTCTCTGAAATTCTACTTTGTGTTATGTACAGTGGAAGATGGTGATGAGGAGCACTGCAGTGATAGACAGTGGCGTCGAGATTGTGGTTTTTTGACTGAGTAATGTCATTGGCTCCTCCACAGTCAGCCATTCCTGAAACAGTTTTATACTGATTTATATTACAGTATTCAGGAGGATTTGGGGTGTACAAACAATTTCATATGTTATTATTATAGGCTGTTTGATATAGTCAAGATCACAAAAAATATCAATAATTGTCGGCCTACACAACACTCTAATACATAATTAGAGCTTCAAAATGAGCAAAACAGTCACAGAGAAAATCTCTATTAATCCAGTGTTTAGAGATGTGAATGAAAACAGCTTAATACCTCTGAGGACAACTTAGCAATTTGTTAATCATAAGTCAAAACAAGCTAAGTACCACAGGGAATGATGTCACCACAGATTAATCATAAATATGTCTGTACTTCACACATATGCTGGTATGCTGTCTCTTCTGCAGTAAGGTACAGTATCAAGTGTATTATGTATTATGTTCCTCTCCACAATGTCTAATATCCTTTGATTAATATTAATGTTGATTTAGTGTTACTGGAATTGTACTGCAGTGATTTTATTCACATTTCAATGAAAAGGGGATGTGCTTAGAATACTGCAACAAAAACTAATGAAGGGGGAAAACATGACAATTAAATGGAAGCCATTTTTTATAGCTGTTTTGAGGCCTGATGAATTCCAACGTGATTTTCTCTCTGTCCATGTCATCTATGTCTTCATTTTAGTTATTGAACTTATAATTATAATTGTATAATTACATTGTAACAAGGAATTAATTTAGAACACCAACAGAACATCAATTCCATCCATTGTTTTACAGGTGGTATGATGACAGATGACTTCTAACATGACTTCCATTCAGCCTGAGTCATCAGTGAATGAAACATTTTATAAGCCCACATTTTACATTAGAGGACTGTACAACATTCCACATGCAAAGTACTACTTTGTATTTCTAAGCATCATGTATGCTGTGACTGTTTTAGGGAATTCTTTTATAATGGGAATAATCTACCTGGCACGCAGCTTACACACTGCCAAGTATGTAGCTGTCTTTAACTTGGCCTTCTCTGATCTGTGTGGAAGCTCTGCTCTCATTCCAAAGATTATTGACACATTTCTGTTTGACAATCAGTACATATCATATGAAGCCTGTTTGGCAAATATGTTTTTTGTGAATTGTTTTTTGACTCAGCAGTCTCTTACTCTGCTTGCTTTAGCTTATGACAGGCTGGTTGCTATATGTTCACCTCTGAGGTATCACACTATTGTAACCAAAACAGCTATGAGTTTGATCTTAGGCATTTTGTGGTTTATATCTGTAACTATAAATGCTCTCCTTGTATCTCTGGTCACCAGACTGTCCTTCTGTAGATCTACTACAGTTAACAGCTATTTCTGTGATTATGGCCCTGTGTTTAAATTAGCCTGCAATGATAAAACTATAAATAACATAATGTCTTATGTCTGCATAGCTGTCCTGCTGTACATTCCACTACTACTAATCACAGTTTCTTATGGTTGTATCGGTTTTGCATTGCAAAGAATTGTACATGGTAATGAGAAAATCAAAGCAATGAAAACCTGCACCTCCCATGTCATATTAGTTACTTTATTTTATGTACCAATTGTTAGCATTTCCACTGCAGCTAGTATAACATCTATAGATACAAATATCAGGATAATCAACATTGCTCTGACACAGACTATTCCACCCATGTTAAACCCAATCATATATACACTCAAGACAGAGGAGGTCAAGCAGGCCATTAAAAAACTCAGCTTTGGATCATTTGTAAAGTCGACATTGACAGGATGTCACGTAGGGCAACGCCCCCTCTCGTAGCTGTCACTCTGGGTTCCCTCATGTCCGTGTTCCCTGCCTGTTTGTCCCGCCCTGCTCGTTGTCTTCGTGTTTCCTTGTTTGTTGCCACGCCCCAGTGTCATTGCCATCACCTGTCCCTAGTTAGTTTCTATGTATAAAGTCCCAGTATTTCCCCAGTCCAGTATCCGTGATTTTGTCTACTTAGTGTTTTGTGCTTTGTTCTATCCTGTCCTTTGTGAGTATTGTTTCCGCCCCCCGAGGACGTCGGCTTGGCGGTTCCGCCCCCCGAGGACGTCGGCTTGGCGGTTCCGCCCCCCGAGGACGTCGGCTTGGCGGTTCCGCCCCCCGAGGACGTCGGCTTGGCGGTTCCGCCCCCCGAGGACGTCGGCTTGGTGGCTCCGCCCCCCGAGTGCATCTCCTCACCTCGGATTCCTGTCCCCGCTGCCCGTAGGCAGTTCATACCTGTTCCTGCCCCCGCTACCCGTCGGCAGTTCGTGCCTGTTCCTGTCCCCGCGACCCTGGAGGGGTCGTCCACGCCGGTTCCTGTCCCCGCGACCCTGGAGGGGTCGTCCACGCCGGTTCCTGTCCCCGCGACCCTGGAGGGGTCGTCCACGCCGGCTCCTGTTCCCGCTGCCCGCCAGCGGACCCTGCCTGTTCCCGCTGCCCGCCAGCGGACCCTGCCTGTTCCCGCTGCCCGCCAGCGGACCCTGCCTGTTCCCGCTGCCCGCCAGCGGACCCTGCCTGTTCCCGCTGCCCGCCGCCCGGCCGCGCCTGTGCCCGCTGCCCGCCGCCCGGCCGCGCCTGTGCCCGCTGCCCGCCGCCCGGCCGCGCCTGTGCCCCAAGAGACTGTGCTGCCCCCTGTTGGGCATGGACTTTGTGTTCCCCCTGCTCCGCCATGTACCTCCTATGTTCCGTTGCCCGTGTTCCCCTTGCTCCCTGGTCCCGTCCCTGGTTTTGTTTTGGTCCCTGTCCCCGTGGTTGTGTCTGTTCGTGTCCATGTTCCTGTTCCTGTGTCTGTTTCCTGTGGTGTCGTCTCTGTCCCGGTCTCCGTGTCTGTTCCCCAAGTTGTTACCCACCTTGTTCCTGTCCCCGTCACCATCGTCCAGGCCGTGTTTGCCTCAGTGTTTACCTCTGCCCTGTCCCCTGGCCCCGCTCCAGTGTCTGTCCCCAGTCCTGTCCGGTCCGGTCCTGCTCCTGTGCCTCGCCCTGGCCCTGTCCTGCCCCCCTGTGTCCCGTGTCATGCCGTGTCCCAGGTCCCTCGTCCTATTATGTCTGGTCCTGTCCCTCCGGTCTGTCCTGTGTCCGCTGTCCCGGTCCTGTCTGCCCTTGCGTGCCCCGGAGTGGCACGCTTTGAGGGGGGGTTCTGTCACGTAGGGCAACGCCCCCTCTCGTAGCTGTCACTCTGGGTTCCCTCATGTCCGTGTTCCCTGCCTGTTTGTCCCGCCCTGCTCGTTGTCTTCGTGTTTCCTTGTTTGTTGCCACGCCCCAGTGTCATTGCCATCACCTGTCCCTAGTTAGTTTCTATGTATAAAGTCCCAGTATTTCCCCAGTCCAGTATCCGTGATTTTGTCTACTTAGTGTTTTGTTCATTTTGTTCTATCGTTCTTTTGTGCATGCTGTTGTTTGGTGCTTGGCTGTTTCGTCTTGATCGTGAGTTGCTCTGTGTTTCCCCGTCGTGTGTTCGTCATGCCTGTTTACCTTTGTTACTCTGACTGCCCTCCCGTTATGACCCCGGACTGTTTCTCTGATGATGGCTATGGAATATCCTGTAATAAATCTCGCTCTTCTCAGCGATTGTGTCCGTCTTCTCGCTCCGGGGCGCGAGCCCCGTTACACAGGAGCTGTGAGGAATTAAAACAATACATGCTACAAGAAACTAAAATAAGGGTGGGCTATTCGGTTTCCATTCTATGATTTTTTTATTAAATGTTCAGAGCCATTCTAAAACATTTGTCATGATTTATGTGAATGTCAGTTCCTTATTATCTAAAATGTTAAGCTAAGACTTAGTAATTATGTTATTAATTATTGTGTAAAACTATAAAGCTGAAATTAATACTGTGGATGTACAAATAAAATCTTATTGCTTCATCAGAAAGTTAATTTAATGAACAAAGTTGGCCTCCCAAAGCCCCATGTAGCATGAAACTATTACTATTTAAAAAGACTATGTAACTATGTAAATAGTGGCCCTCTCTATACTTTAGCATGTATTGATAAATGGGTTATGTCTGCACAGCAGCACTGCTTTACGTTCCATTGATACTGATAACCATCTCATATATTTGCACTGGTTTGCATTGCGGAAGATTGCACATGTTCAGCAATCCAAGGCCATGAAAACCTGCACCTCCCATGTCATATTAGTGGCTTTGTTTTATGTACCAATTTTAAATGTTTACACTATCTTTTACCACATTTATAGATGTAACTGTAATGCAAGCCTGACACAGACTATTCCATCCATGTTAAATCCAATCATATATACGCTAAAGACAGAGGAGGTAATGCAGGCTATTAGTGGTCATTAACAAAAAAAAACATACATCACAAAGTAATAAATTGCTTTGTAAAATTATGATTCAGTAAAATACATGTGAAATTACAATTAGCATTTATGATACATTAGAAACATTATACTTGTAACGCTATGTGCAGGCGAAAGGACGAGGCACGAAGTCCAGCTCAAACACAATCGTTACTTTAATAGTGACAATAGTGCAGACAGCGCACATTTAACAAAAACACTGACGTGAGTGACTCAGACAAAGACGAGCACGGGACACTGCACCAATGAACATTAAACAGACAGATCACATAAACCCTGAGTGATCACGAGACGAGCCACAGGTGAGAACACACTCAGAAGATCCACAGATGCAGACGATTAGACATAGACAACATAAACACACACCCAAAGGGGAGGGGTCAGGGTAGGGTTGCCACCTAGGTCTGACAAAAAACAAGGACACTGTCATACTGACACAGGGTGGCGAACGTAAAATGTTACCGGAGGGGTTTAAAATGGACACAGCGAGAAGAAAAAAAAAAGATTTAAAGTGTGCAGAAACAGTCTGAATCGTGGTTTGAACTAAACTAGTTTTTTTGCCGGGGCCGAATATTAAAAAGAAGAAAAACCGGGGCAAACCGGGACTGCCCGGGAAAACCGGGACAGGTGGCAACACTAGGTCAGGGGCTGTAGCGTGCCAATACTACTGTAGTGGTTAATGTGTTTCAGACATTTATTTTAACACTAGAGCTCCTGAGAATTCAGGATTCTGAGGACATCACCCCTCCTTCTTCTCCTTCTTGCCAGCAATTAGCAAAGCCAAACATCACCCTTTATTATGTTAATTCACAGCAAGACTGAGGCAGCAGCCTCACCCAGAAAGTCTCTGCACCCAGAAGTCAAACAGATCACAGATCACAAACAAGCAGAAACACAAATGCTTCTATCAAACCTACACCGACGGGCAGGTCCGGAGCCGCCAGGACCACAAGCTTCCGAGAGCCATTTCCCCTGATGGTGGGACCAGCCACTCGCTGCTCTAGAACACCCTCCCTGGAAAAGACACTAAACATACATTGAACAAGCACACACACTGGTACATTAAACACAAACGGCACAAGAGGGAAAAGGGGATTAGGGAAAAACATTGGGATGGACAAACACACAGGCACCGGCAGCCACGACATCATTCGGGCTGCCTGCCACAGCGCTAGCAGTGGTACGACCCCTCCTGGAGCCGCAGGCGAGGTGGGCGGAACAGATGGCGGAGTCCCTCCGGTCCTCGGGACTGAAGGTGCTCCCGCTGACCGTGCGCCTGGCGGCTTCCCTCGTGGAGCTTCGGCCACCCTTCTGGGCACTACCGGAGGGCTGGCGCTGTGCCACACGCTGGCTGGTCTCCACAGCATCTCCAAGGGCCCTCCGAACCCCACTTCGGAGTGCTGGCTACACCAGGGCCCTGTCGCACTCCCGGAGATACCGGCGCTTCGCCCCTCGACGTCTCCATCTCCTCCTCGTCTTCCGAGATGCTCCGACCCAGTGACATCGGTTCCTCTGCGGTCATGCAGGAACAGTCCATACTGCTCCCCACTGAGGGGGCCCGAGGAACATCCTTCTCAAACTGAACGGTGTCCTCCGAGCACTCCGTGTCAGTAACTTCCTCCTCACTCTCGCTGTTGTGCTCGGAGGGGGGCAGGTGAATGGATGGAGAGGGGCTGAGGTCTTGTTCCTCACCGCAACACTCAGAGGGTGCAGAGTAAACGGAAGGAGGAGGGCTTACTTCCTCCTCTTCCTCCCCATAGTACTCGGTGGGGGCCGAGTACACGGATGGAGGGGGACTGACCTCCTCCTCTTCCTCAACGGAGTACTTGGTGGGGGCCGAGTGGACAGTCGGAGAGGGGCTGCCTCCTTCCCCCTCAGTCGTCTTGGGAGCTGTAGACTCGGAGGGAAAGCTGTTGGCTTCGTCCTTGATTTCCTCCTCCGAGTACAAAGGACAAAGACGAGCATGAGACATTGCGCGAACACACATTAAATAGGTGAATAACACAGTTCCCTGTGATCACAAGACAAGGCACAGGTGAGACTAACGAACATGCTCACAAACGACCCATGGAACTACAAATATGGACATAACTACACGCAGACAACGTAATAACATGCCCACAAGGAGGGGTCCGGAGCTGTCACCGTGACATTGTCATTCCTTTTTCTTGAATTATGTAGGGTGGTTACCCTATATATGGTCATACACATAATTAGCAAATACACTAATTTCCCTCTTGTCGTGTTCGGGTCAAATCTGACCGATTTACAACTTAAACCACTCATAAATATTGTGTTTTACATCTGATTGCTGCAAGGCCTTATGCCATCCTCCACACTATACACTGGAACATATAAAAGTGATGATCATCTTTTTTATTGAATTTTGAGTGTTTTAAACCAACGTTTTACATCTGTGTTGTTGCCGGTCAAGCGTGACCATCACAGGAAATGAATGGGTATTGAGAATATATTCATCTATCAGACAGAAAACATCCCCATACACACTCACACACACACACACACCTACACACACCTAAACACACCTACACACACAGACACACACACACCTACACACAGAGGTGGGCAGTAACGAAGTACATTTACTTAAGTACTGTACTTAAGTACAGTTCTTGAGTATTTGTACTTTACTTAAGTTGATTTTTTTTTAAATACTTATGACTTTCACTTCACTACAGTTGAATACCAAATACAGTACTTATCACTCCACTACATTTCTGTCCAGCTCTCGTTACTCGTTACTTCCACACACAACTCTCCTCCCCTCCCCCGATAGTATTTTCACAGGTGACAGCCTATCAGCAATCAAGGATGTGTCTGAGGTATAAAATCAAGTTCGGTGTTGCTAGTCGTTCTTTTCCTAAATAACAGCAACATGAGCGGAGACGGCGGTGATGGAGCATGCCAGGGTTGCCAACTTTTCAAGATCGCTTGGAGGGAGATTTGAACCTGGACTTGGTGGCGAGTGTAAATTGTTGATCGGGGGGTGGCGAACGTTACCAGGGCGGTGAAAAATGGACACAAATTAAGTATTATATCGCGATCGCCGGTGGTTGATGGATATAGATCAGAGGTAAATAAACTAGATTTTTTTTCGGCGTGAGATATCGGAACTGTGGCGTGAGAGCGTGTGAAAACGGTCAAATGCGTGTGTCTCACGCTCAATGCGTGAGAGCTGGCAACCCTGGCATGCTCTTTTGCACCCATGGCTGTATCTCGACAAAATGTTCCAGTTTTCTGAACGGATGAATCATTCCTATCGTTTTAAATGCATGCTTTGTTTGCCAAAAACAAACTATATCACTGCATACAAAAATTCACTGTCCCACCTAGGGAAGTATATTACGGTATGCAGCCTAAATGTTTTGTTAAGTGACTATGTAGTCAGAGGAGCTTTGCAGTAAGGCTAGTGAAATGACTTTGCCTGCTCACTCCACTGCTAGGTCTGCTAGGATCACTATAAATAATGTTAACATTATATTGGCAAGTAATTCAAACTACGGAAACATCAATAAGGGAAACCGTGTGGGTTAATCGAATCTTGTCAAATAATGTTTCCATTCTAATGTCAGTGTAGAATTAATGTCAGTAATTCTAATGTGGCTGTGATTTCTAGTTTGAAAAGAGTTTCTTAGCATGTTGGGTGGCATGGAGTTGGTGGGCTTTACCCATACTGCAAAAGGTTGTAGCAAGGTTAGACTACCAAGATGCCACACTGCTAATTTTACTTTGTCTTTGTTAATATTGACTGTAGCATAATGTTGTATTGGATGACTGAATACCTAACTAGCAAAGAGAGAAAACCGTCATTTTATTATTAACTTTTAATATGGTAACATAATTTGCTTAAACAGGTTAGGCTAGGCTAATCAGTGAATTGTGGTTTTAGAAAATGTTTTTGTTCCTTAAACTAAAGTGTAGGTTAAACTTTTCTGCTACCACTACCTGAATGATGTACATCATTGGAATATGCCTTATGGATTATTATCAAAGACTGTATGAATATTATGCCCAAAGAGGATTTGGTAGGATGTATAATACTTTTAAACTATAACTTTTTTACAAATGTGATGGAAGGTGTACTTTAATACTTAAGTATTTTTAAAAGCAAGTACTTCAGTACTTTCACTTAAGTAAGATTTTGAACATGCAACTTTCACTTGTATCGGAGTAGCATTTGACCAGTGGTATCTGTACTTTGACTCAAGTAATGAAATTGAGTACTTCGTCCGCCTCTGCCTACACACACACACTCACTCACACACACACACACCTACACACACACACAGACACTCACTCACTCGCTTGCTCACACACCTACACACACACACACAATCAATCAATCAATCAATCAAATTTTATTTATATAGCGCTTTTTACAACAGTTGTTGTCACAAAGCAGCTTTACAAGTGCCAAGTCCTAGCCCCCAGTGAGCAAGCCAAGGGCGACAGTGGCAAGGAAAAGCTCCCTAGATTTTTTTTGCATGAGGAAGAAACCTTGAGAGGAACCAAGACTCAGGGGGGGAACCCATCCTCCTCTGGCCGACACCGGTCACGATGACAACAACAACAATTTAAACAGAAAGAAATAAAGAAAAGGAAAAGATGTAGTAATGTCCATCATGGTGTAGGCTCATCCGGTCAGGCAGTAGGTGGCTGGCACTGGATGGATCGCTTGTCTCTCCTCATATCATATTTCCTCGAGCAGGTGGGCAGCCATGTGGAGAAAATAAAACAGGGAAAATTAGCTCTGTATGAGGACATATACAGGACAGATGAAATTAAACACATTTCTGGAGTGTGGCAGCAACTCCGGCATTAAGTTAAACTATTACAGCCTAGCTAAAAATGCAGAATCAGAAGGTAACATAGGCTTGGGGGCATTCTGAGACAATGGCATCCATCCACTGCCCTGTCAACAAACTTGAGTGACCACGAGCAGTGACAGGACGACAGCACCAGCGCCCCAGTTCGTCTATGAACCCCTGGATCTGTACCTTTATCTAAGGGGGGATGTTAATTATCAAACGCTAAACCAAATAGGTGGATTTTCAACCTAGACTTAAAGATTGTGACTGTGTCAGAGTCCCGTACGCATTTTGGAAGGTTGTTCCAAAGCTGTGGGGCCTTATAAGAAAAGGCTCTTCCCCCTGCTGTTACCTTATTAATTATTAATTTGTGGAACTAATAAAAGACCAGCACCCTGTGATCTTAGTGGACGTGGGGGTTCATAGTAGAAAATAAGTTCCTGGAGGTATTCAGGAGCAAGCCCGTGCAGTGCTTTATATGTTAATAATAGAATTTTAAAATCAATACGGAATTTAACTGGGAGCCAATGCAGAGCTGATAGGACTGGTGTAATATGTTGAAATTTTCTAGTTCTGGTCAGAACCCTGGCTGTGGCATTTTGAACTATTTGAAGATTATTTAGATTCCTATTTGAACATCCTGACAGTAGTGCATGGCAGTAGTCTAATCTAGAGCTAACAAAGGCGTGCACCAATTTTTCTGCATCATCCTGTGATAATGCATTTCTTAATTTGGCAATGTTGTGGAGATGTAGAAAAGCTATCCTAGTAGTATTATCTATGTATTTATCAAATGATAGGTCGGAGTCGAGTATGACGCCTAGGTTTTTGGCTACTGTGCCAGGTGTAATGTGACAGTCTGCAAGATTACACACACAAACACAGACACACCTACACACAAACACACACAGACACACCTACACACAAACACACACACACACCCCTACATACACACACACACAGACACACACACCTAAACACACACAGACACACACACTCACTCACTCGCTCACACACACACACACCTACACACACAGACACACACACAGACACACCTACACACACACTTACACACAGACACACACACGTTATGCCTATGTTTGCAAGGCCCACTCTGATCTGAGTGTGACATGCCACTCATGTGCATGAATTCACATATGCGCGTGCACACACACACACACACCTAAACACACTCAGACACACCTACACACACAGACACACACACACAAACACACACACACCTAAACACACACAGACACACCTACACACACACCTACACACAGACACACACACACACGTTATGCCTATGTTTGCAAGGCCCACTCTGATCTGAGTGTGACATGCAACTCATGTGCATGAATTCACATGCGCGCGTGCACACACACACACACACACACACACACACACACACACACCATATTGAGTTTGGTATTTTATTGATTTTTTCATTACATGTTCCTTTTGTAATATATTTTTAGTGCATTTGTATTTAAACTAGATATTTTATGTGTAATTCTATAAATTCATGATAACTATCTGAGATGTTGTTCACAGTTAAAAGTGTTTAATAAAACCAATAAATTTGGTGGTGACATTTTTTTTGTGTGTTAAAACAGACCGGTCTTTGGAGACCGGAAACACTACAGGTAGGAGACGTGAGGTCAACAAAACCGAAGGGTCTGAAAAAAATCTGACATCCGATATAATAAAAAAAGAATCTGACATCCGATATAATAAATTATTTTGCAGGCTTTAGCCAGAGATTAAACTATTCAATAAGATAGTCAGCAAATGTAGACAGCTAATAGATAGCTACTGTGAAATTATCTGCCACCCCTGTTGAACCTGAATTGTACAAAACAAGCTAACTGTGCATAGAAGTGTAGTCCTACAAAAGAACCATTAATCCAGGAACCATTAAAAATTCTTGGGGGTTATCCAGACAAAAGGCATTCCCTTTGCTGGGGTATTGGCAGAAAATGATTTCATACTATGTTTTCAATGGTTAGATTTGGAATTTGTAATAGGATAGGAAACACTTGAGAAAAAGGTGGATACAACAAGATGTTTTTATTTTTTTCACAGAGCAGGGTACTGCCAGTACTGCCAGTTTCACAGAGCAGGGTAAAGGCCAGAAGTAGTGATCATATGGAGATGGAGTAGTGATCTTGTCCCGCCTAGCTTTGGTTTCCCTTCTGTTTGCCATGCCCCCGTCCTCAGTGTTTCCACCTGTGTCTCGTTTACTTCCCTGTTTTTGTGTATTTAGTTTCCCCTGCCCTGTCCACCCGTGTTGGTCATTGTACGTGAGTCCCTCCTTGCTCTCCTGCTCTTTTGTGGTCCTCTGCTTATTGTTCTGCTCATTCATGTTCTTTGTCGTGTCTCTAGTATTATGTTTTCTTCTTGTTGCCCTGCTACCCCGCTCCGCATACTCAAGTGTGTATTGTGTTGTTTCCCCTCGCTATGTTTAACTCTAGTTATGTCCTTTTGTAGTCTGGTTTAGTTATTTGTTTCTCTCTCCCTTTAGTCGCTATTCCCCTTGTTGTTATGGTTATCCCCTTTGCAATCTCGTAGCATGTGTTAGGGGTGCACGATATGATGATATAAAATCGTGAATGGCGATGATGAGTGGAGAATCGCAGGCGATATAGCAAATTAGAGAAATCGTATAGATCGCCTTACCAATCACAGCGAACTGTGCGTCTTCCACGCCTCCATGTTGTGTTTGTAAAAACTAAAAGTGGACAACCATGGCTGAAAGCCAAACCGAGGAGCTGGTAACGAAAAGGAAATCCACCTCTGTAATATGGAATTGGTTCGGATTTTCTTCCAATTAATCAAAGTTTATTTGTATAGCGCTTTTAACAACTCAAGTTGTCGCAAAGCAGCTTTACAGGGTTTACAAGGTTAACAATACTATGGGTCCAGAACCCTAATGAGCAAGCCAAAGGCGACAGTGGCGAGGAAAAACTCCCTATGATGGTGGGGAATAGGAAGAAACCTCGGGAGAACCAAGACTCAAAAGGGAACCCATCCTCCATTGGGCGGCCCGTTAACACACAAATACACAAGTCACACATAATTCACACAATCAGACTAGGTAAAAGGTAGAATTGAAAGTTCTGGGTTTTGATATTGTCACTGTAAATGTCTGTTGATGAATGCCAGGCTTTCATTCCGTGTCGGAGCAGTGATGCTGGTATTGTAGGCTCAGACTGCAGTGTTACTCCCCTGGTGAACCCCGGCATCAGCACATCCACCGGCAGCCAGACCATCCCCCAGGTGCCTGCAGGTGCCTGTATCCAATCGTCTTGGGTAGAGCCATGCAAGAAGATAGATAATACAGACTGAGTGGACATGAATTTAAACCACCGTTGATTTTAAATGTACGTAGCTCACGTGCCAGTGATCAGCATGTGGCTCCGGCAGACTAATCTATAGCAGCATAACTAAAGGGAGGGGTTCAGAGGTGACCACAGGCATGAGGGCTCACTGAGACATTGCTTTCCAGTCAAGTCATAGTCACAAATAGAGTGATGCCAAGACACAGCTGGATGACAGCATCAACATCTCAGATCACCAGAAATCTCAATGTCTGGGGGCCCCCAAGCCCCTACACCTTACAAGGGGAATTTTAGCTGAAGGCTTGACTAAACAGGTGAGTCTTAAGTCTAGATTTAAAGATTGGAACTGTGTCAGAATCTCGGATTTGAGCTGGAAGGCTATTCCATAATTGAGGGGCTTTAAAAGAGAAAGCTCTGCCTCCGGCTGTAGTTTTACTAATTTTTGGAACTAGGAGAAATCCAGCATTTTGGGAGCGCAAAGGGCGAGATGGGTTGTAGTAATCAATGAGTTCACTCAGATATTGTGGGCCAAGACCATTTAACGCCTTATAGGTTAACAGGAGAACTTTAAATTCAATGCGATATTTAATCGGCAGCCAGTGTAGTGCGGCGAGAGTGGGACTAATATGATCGAATTTCCTAGCCTTGGTTAGGACTCTAGCTGCGGCATTTTGTACAAGTTGTAGCTTCTTTATGGACTGTTTAGAGCATCCAATTAGAAGATTATTACAGTAGTCCAATCTCGACGAGACAAAAGCATGAACTAGCTTCTCTGCATCAGCTAATGAAAGTAAGTGTCTCAGCTTGGCAATATTACGTAAATGGAAAAAGGCAGCCTTAGTGACATTGCATACATGTGTGTCAAATGAAAGATCAGAATCAATAGTGACACCTAAACTTTTTGCAGTAGATTTTGGTGTTACTGAAAAACCATCTAGGGTAAGGGGAATATCAGCCCAATTGCTTCTAACAGCTTTAGGCCCAAGAATCAGTACCTCAGTCTTGTCAGAATTTAGTTTAAGAAAATTAGACGCCATCCAGTTTTTAATATCCTGGACGCAGTTCTCAATCTTGAGAGTTGTGGTGGTATCATCTGGATTAGAAGATATATACAACTGAGTATCATCTGCGTAGCAATGGAAGCTAATGCCATGCCTACGAATGATAGTGCCCAGTGGTAGCATATATAATGAGAATAATATGGGGCCCAGTACAGATCCTTGTGGGACACCATACTTTACTTTAGAATGCTCAGAGCATTCGTTATTTACTAGCACAAATTGTTAACGATCTGTCAGGTAGGACCTGAACCAGGAGAGTTCTTGACCTCTTATGCCAATGAGTGTCTCCAGTCTATTAAGTAGAATATTATGATCAATGGTGTCAAAAGCAGCACTGAGGTCTAGCAGTATGAGAAACGAAATGTGTCCTTTATCAGAGGATATTAAGAGATCATTCAGTACTTTAGTTAGTGCTGTTTCAGTGCTGTGATGAGCTCTAAATCCAGACTGAAATAACTCTAAGACATGTTCTGTCTGTAAGAAGGAAGAGAGTTGTGAAGAAATTACTTTCTCTAAAATTTTGGATATGAATGACAGATTAGAAATTGGCCTATAGTTGGACAGTTCTTGGGGGTTAAGACCAGGTTTTTTAATTAGCGGCTTGATGACTGCAAGTTTAAATGAACTGGGAACGTAGCCCAGGCTCAGAGAATAATTTATTATAGTAAGCAACGGTTCTACATTGCTGTGCAGTAATTCTTTAAGTAGATGGGTTGGTACAGCATCTAGTATGCATGTGGAGGGTTTAGCAGATTTCACCAGTGAAATAAGCTCCTCACGACCAATTGGGGAGAAGGACTCTAACAGGGCATTAGAGCTGACCAGACAGCTGTCAAGGTGCATTGGCATGTTAACTGGCTCTGAGATAGCACTACTAATGTTTTCCCTAATTTTATCAATCTTATCATTAAAGAATTTCATAAAATTGTTACTCCTACACTCTAGTGGAATAAGAGAATTGTTTTGTTCATGATTCCTCGTAAAGCTGGAAACAGTTTTAAAAAGAAGTCCTGAATTGTTTTTATGTTTTTCTATTAAGGCCGATAAGTATAAGGACTTTGCCATATGGAGGGCATGCTTATATTCAATAAGGCTGCTTTTCCATGATAGTCTATACACTTCTAACTTCATATTTCGCCATTTACGTTCCAGGATCCGCGCGGCTCGTTTGAGGCTACGCGTGTGCTCATTGTACCATGGCGCTATTCTTCTCTCCGTGGCTCTCTTATATCGTAGTGGTGCAACTTTGTCTAAAGCTGTACAAAGGGAAGTCTCGACGTGCTCGGTGAAACGCTCTAGTCCTTCCGGAGCTACAAGTGGATCAGTGTTTGTCAGACCCGGTAAAATATCAGTGAGCGCGGCTATGGTGCTGGGTGTTATAGCTCGTTTAATTTGATAGCGGGGTGGCCGATGAACACAGTCAGTTAAACACAACTCGTATGTTATGAGGCTGTGGTCAGAAACAGCCTCACTCTGAGGAAGAATTGCTAAACTGGATATGTCAATACCAAATGACAAGACCAAGTCTAAAGTATGACTACAGTTATGCGTAGGACCCACCACATTCTGAGTGATACCCATTGAATCAAGAATTGCTTGAAAATGAATGCTAAATGAATTCCACTGACCAAGACCAAACTTCAGCGATATGTAAGGTGTGCAAAGAACATGTAAAAACGTCCGATGCCAGTACAACAAATTTATTCAATCACTTGAGACGTAGGCATCCCAAGGAATATGCAGAAAGTGAAACAATGCGGGCAGCGGGGGCAGCCACCTCACAAACTGCTGCCTCAGTTGTTTATACTTTCGCGAGAGACCGTAGCGCGCGACTCCGCACATCTCACGTGAACGGCGGAAGCGTTTATACAGGTACTTAAACTTCACGTCACTCCGCGTTCTTTGCAGTGTTGTCCGAAATGACAACACTGCAGGTAGAAACATTTACCTAATGTTGCTTTGTGTTTCAGGTTTGAAAAGTCCTGGAATTTAGGCTAAGTACTTGAAAATGAAAAACTTCGTTTCACAACAAATATCTGTCTGACTGAACAGTTCTCTTGTATTACGTTAACTCTTGTAATTCCAGGACGAAACATGAGATAACGTGAAGACATTAAGATTGGGTGTTTTGAAAATAAACAACCATTAAAACCTCTTCTGCTCCAAGCCTATTTTTGCCAATTTCCACCTGAAATTACATACTCAAATATTAATGCTTTTTACTCAAATATTATATAATCCAGAGGCAATTTTATTAAGTATTATTACTCAAAAGCCTTTAAAAAAGTAATTGAAAACACTTGAACTTATCAAAATTAAACTCTAATGGCCAAAATATGGTAAAAAAGGGAAAATAAACAGGCGATTTTCAAATTTTCTTTTTTTGTTTTATATTTTAGGGACCATAAACTGAAGAGGTCATGTCCAATAAATGTTTTTGCAGTTCCATATTTTGCCCCTATGGGTCAATTTTTACCATGTAAAATTTTAAACTGATTACCCTAACTCAGGGCCGGAGTGGGACACTTTTTCAGCCCTGGAGTTTCATGCGCAAATCCGGTGTTCTGTCGAGTTGTGCTACTTTGTCGAACAATGCTTGCAGTTGTGCGTTTCCCATAAAATATAGCCTAACTCGGTATTATGACGCATTGTAATTATAAAATCAAGTACGTGCACTGTATGAATGGCCAAATCCATGGATTTAATTCCATTATAGCTTCCTTATTAACATTTTACATGGATAGCATATCTCGATAGGCTGATATCATACATCGAATAATGCTTCCCTTATCAAATCATGCTTCCAATACAGACCCATGCACGTGCTTGCTAACAAAAACATAATAAAAAAAGATTTATCTTTTTAAAGATTTATTTAAGTTATCACCTGAACATAAACTCGACAGAAAGGGAGCATAGCGTGGAAACAAATGACAAGCCTGTGGGTCTGCGCATGCGCAAAACCGCAAACGAGCATAACTCGATGCAAAGCACAATTCGACAGAACACCGGCCCAAAATTATTTTTCCCTCCCAATCGGCCCAAACTAGAGACTGACATGAGCCGGCCCATCGGAAATCCTCCCGAAACTCCCGATTAGCCACTCCGGCTCTGCCCTAACTGATTAGAAGTTATTCACTCTAGAGTAGATAGTGTACAGACGTTTCTCCAAGTGTCCCTTTGGAGTCTCCAAAGGACTCCAACCTCTGCAAATTGAGAAACAAATTTTCTAACAATTCTTGCAGGAAGAAAAGTGTTTATGTATTACCTACTCTTGATGGCAACATCCTATGGTGTATTTCTACTACTCTCCAAGTAGCTTTTTGACATCTCCAAGTGACCTTTTACCTTTACCACAGATTAAAATCTAAAGCCAAACCAGATCAATAACCAATAAAGAAGTGAAATGAGGTAGAAGATTAAATTTGGTTGTTTTACTCAGCACATATAACCATATATATAAATATATATATTACACACACATAAATTAGCTATATATGAAGTGTGTATGTATGTGTGTGTGTATGGATGGATAGATAGATATATATATATATATATATATATATATATATATATATATATATATATATATATATATATATCAGATATCAGTGGCGATTGCTCTAAGACTGTGTGTACATGTCATTGACTAAATATGCGCTACAACGCAGTCAACTTTTGTTCAGAATCAGCTTCTTGTCACTGGTAACGACACGGCTTTCCTCTCACTCAGTCCCGCAGCTTCACGGTGCTTTAAACGGTGTGAACGCTGAGCGTCTACAGAGTTCAATAGCGAAGCGAAGAGTGCAGCGAAACAAGACGAGCCATTGGATAAATACTGGGCTTTGTCCCGCCCATCGGACGCTCAGCGTCTCTGGGGGTCTATGGGGCAGTGGGCTGGCCTCGGTTGGCCCGGACGCTCAGCTTCTGCATGATGATTGCGATCTTTTGGTGTAAACCTCCGCGGGAGCATTTAATTTTAATTTTTTTAATTTTCATTCTGTTCTGAGTTGAACCGGAGATTTTCCTAATCCTCTTAGCGGCATTTTCTTCATTAAAAGAAATGAAGAAAGAAACGTTTCTTGTTGGTACGACAGGGTCACAGATCATTTTCTTGAAAAGGAACGGAGGGTAGAATTTACGTATAAATAAATTTAGAAATTCTATTTTATTTAGAAAGAAAATAGAAGAGTAGGAAGAGAGGATCTGGGCATAGATTAATGGTAACAGCAATTACTAAATCGGACTCTGGGAGGTAGAGATATAATTGGTAGCAAACAGACGGAACTGGCAACCCCAAAGCAGCATATGAACTTCTGAGCATCTTACTTCGAAGAAGAGGTGTGTTGTGAAGCAGACCAACTGGTGCGCGTTCGCGGTTCGTTTCCTCCTGCAGTGGCTAAGGTCGGCTGAGCCGGTCTCGTGAGATGGCTCAAATCAAGAAGACTTAGCAGTGACGTCACAGTCGCAGCTGGAGGGCACAGATAAACTTGTGCAGATAACTTAACTGAGAAAGAAAATGAGCTTGACTTGAAAGACTAGACAAAATAAAAGTAAGTTTATTGACGACATGTAAAGTAAAGAAAATAAAATATAATATAGAAGAATCTTCTGTTGGACTCCGTGAGAGCTTTAGTTACGGTCTTTTGGCATCGCTCCAAGGGACCCTGCGGTGTTTGGCTTGAGTCCAGCAAACTGTTGTTTGTGATGGTTTGGCGTGTCTCCAATGAGTTCGAGCCAAAATGTCTTAGAAATTCTGAAACCCTTCAATGGTGAGTACAAAATAAGTCAGAAGCAGTTGGGTTAGATAATAAGTACAATGATTTATTTAAACATAGACATAGATTAAACCCTTGAGATCTCCGTTACAAACACCCACGTGTCAGTCACAGAGAGAGCTCCGAGACTCCCGTTACAACCGCACAGGGCGGTTGCACAGAGAGCCCCCCTCCCAGTCCAAACTCTCATCTTTTATACTTTAATCATCAATACACACGGTGTCCACGAGGCGAACACGAGGTGATTAACGAAATATGATTGGACAATACGTGACATAGTTAGCACTGATTTGACAGATGCATATTAGCCTCTCCCCCTGCATGCCCCCTCCACGCTCAGCATCCTCGTGATGGCGTGGCAGACTTTGTGTCGCCGTACTGCCGTCCAAGCTGAGATTATGCGTCTCCAGCGAGGTCAGTTTAGGAACACCAGAGGAACATCAGATTAAATGTCCCAGACAGGGCACACATACACATCTGAGGCCTACTGAAGCCACGAGGATGGCCCCAGCGCCATGATTTAACACACGTATATGTAAAAGATCTCTAACACATATACCTAATGTGTTTAATGTATTCTAAGAAAGCCTGACACAAATGGAAATCATCAAATTTCCACCACAATTCCCTCCTTTTTGTCCTTTATGGACAAAATACATCGACTACAGATCACTCCAGTACAGGCTTTCGATACTCATCAGTGACTACTCACGAGAAATATGATTTCAGGAAATACATGAAAGCAATTGAATCAACATCAGTTAGCAGATTGGTGATCTTGACATCTGTCATCATCGCAAGGTCCTCAGGTGTAATCGCTGTGCCTGCCACCTGCAAGACACATCTCCTCAGGAGAGACATTAGTCAAGATAAACAGAATAAAATCAACCACAATCACTAGGGTACACACAGTCGCCAGCCAGGTTCCCCAAACCTTCTTGTTTACCTGCTCTTCTCTCCTGGGGAGGTGCCACCACCCCCCACAGGATGAGCAAGAGCATAGGGTTCATGGTGGGTGACCGTTGACCTTTCTTGACAGCTGTTGTGATCGTAGTGCGGGCCCGACTACCCGATCTGCACTCCCGCCCACTCAGCTGAGGCGCCCGAACACCCTCCTTTCACCCTATAGAATACAAGTGTATTTGCATGTCTAAAATAATGCAGCACATGAATATGGGAATATACAGGTCTCTATGACTAACTAACAAAATTAATGAGCAGCAGAACACAGGAATATATAGCTCAAGCTCGCTAGATTTTCTAATTAGCAATCCAGGTAAAATTAGTGGAATCAACACAATCCAGGAAGCCTGAGCAAAATCCTCATGAGGACTTTTAATCGCGGCACCTGGAATTGACAGCACTAATATATATATATATATAGGGGGGGGATGGGAGTGGGCCCAGGTTTAATGGTCACGGTTCCCTCAGGAATAATAATTATCCTTTCCTTGGTTGAAATGTTGTCAAGTTTGGTGTTTTTAGACTGAGTTCGCTGAGTTGGTTCCAGTAGGCTAGGTGCCAATTCCATGTAAAGTTCGGATTTGGAGTTACAAGGATCTCTGAAATATTTGCATGTTCAGTTCTGGATTTTAACACAGGACTTCAAAGGTGTTGTAAATTGGGTTTAAATTTGGTCAATCAGATAAGGTTGGAATTTACAGTGTAGGTCCTTCCTGACTGTGGTTCCAGTGTCCTTCAAAAGAATTTTGACCAGAACTCTTAGATGGCCTTTCGTCCAAGCTCAGGAGCTCAGATAAGGTCAGAATTCTAAGCTTTGGGAGACAAACACCATTGTGCATGTGGATCCTTTGGAACCTGATGCTGGATAAAGAATCCATGTTTATCTTTACATACAATCAAAGATAGTCAGTCTCTCACGTTCAAGTGGGGAAAGGAATCCACTTTGAATGTCATAGTAAAATGGCTTTTAGCTGTCTCCACTACAAATGTAATCAGGATTGGGGTATACAAACAATTTCACATGTTATTGTTATAGGCTTGTTGAGATAGTCAAGATCACAAAAATATCAATAATTGTCACGTGGTTCCCGCCTCCCCCCTGTCAGTCATGTTTTTTGTTTTGTTCTCTGTGTTTGAGTGTCTTTTATTTTTAAATTCCTAGTTGTCTCTGTCTTCACACCCCTGCCTTGTTCTCCGCTCCTTGTTATTGCTTTCATGTGTGTCTTGTTGGGTTCCTTGTTTAGTTAGTGTATTTAAGTCCTTTGTTTGGTCTCTAGTGTTGTCGGTTATTGTAAGTTGTATGTTGTAAGTACTGGTTTTTGTTCATGCCTTGTGTAATTTCTGCTCCTCCTGTCTTTAATATTAGCCTTTTATTTGGGTGACCAAACATCCGTATTTCCCGGGACATGTCCGTATTTCATGTTCTGTACCGGGCGTGAAATACGGACATGTCCCGGGAAATACGAACATTTGGTCACCCTACTTTTATGTCACCTTTGTTCTTTGTGTTGAGTACAGTCGTTTGTATGTTAGTATATTAAAACTCCTTAAAATCTGCATCTGCATCCTACCTATCTTAGCCTATTCGTTACAATAATTGTGGATCTACACAACACTCTAATACATAATTAGAGCTTCAAAATGAGCAAAACTGTCAAAAAGAAAACCTTTATTACACCAGTGATTAGAGATATGAATGTCAACAGCTTGATACCTCTGAGGACAACTTAGCAATTTGTCCATAATAAGTCAGAAGTCAAAACAAGCAAAGTATACCATAGGGCAGTGGTTCCCAACCTATGGGTCGCCAAAGATCCACGGAGGGTCTCAACGCCCTCTTGATTTTAAGGGGTTTAATTTTAATACATATATATATATATATATATATATATATATATATATATATATATATATATAGCCCATGTTGAATAAATGACAAAGCATTTAATAAATATATGCATAGAAGCAACACATTTTAAGTGCTACATTAAACATTTATTCTGTTTTTGAACAAAGACGAATTGAGGAATAAAATGATAACTAAAATAAGTTACAGAGCGTATTACATGACTCCCTCTCGTGCGGGTGCTGTTGTCTAGTGACTTACTGAGTAGGCCTAAGGGAGGGAAAGATGGCTACGCCACAGGTAGGAGAGAAAGCGGAGGAATGTGTCAAAAAAAAAGTCAAAGAGGGGGTACCAAGAAAGTTTTATAGAGTATGGATTCATAGAAGCAATGGATAAAGTTCGAGCTGAATGTATATTTTGCCGTGACAAACTGGCGAACGAAAGTTTGACGCCCTGCAAGTGTAACGTATTGAACAGGCAGAGAGGGATCCAAATGCGGAAGAACACCGCTTTTATTGAAATGAGACGCTGGTACAAACACAGGCAGGTGAATCACGAGTACTAGGATCAGTAGTAACAGCGTTTTCTTGGCGTGGTCAGGACGGTCCAGGGTCATACCGGGGGAGCAGAAGTCAGGAGGTACAGAGGGATTAGGCAGGAGACAAGGTCGGGGACGTAAGCGAGGGTCAGGACACAGGAGAGCAGACAGGATATAGAAAGGCTTGGTACGCCGGCAATACTTCGCAACTGAGATGTGCTGGTGAAGTGCTTAAGTAAGGCTGAAGGGGGCGTGGTAATGAGGGGCAGGTGAGGTTGATTAAGAAAGATCAGGTGGCATTCCTGACAGCAAGTTAAAGCGACACCAGACCACAAAACATCCGGAGACGGTGAGAAAACCGAAGGAGTTTTTCTAAGATAAAAAGAGCTTCTTGTTGCTAACAGGCCACAGAACATTAAAGACAGCTTGTTGAGGGCTGGCAGCGAACACAGGCAGGCAACAATTGCATCTTTTGAATGTCCTCTTCTAATTGCCAAAGACAAAAAGCCACACACCATTGGCGAGACACTGATTAAACCTGCGTGCATTAAAATGGCAGAGAGAATGTGTGGACCGCAGGTGGCTAACAAATTTAAGACTGTTCCACTGTCTAACAACATAGTGAAAGACAGAATCGACAGAATGGCAGGGAACATCGAGAACACACTAGTCGAAAAACTGAAGACCGATCCCTTTTCCATCCAGCTGGATGAAACCACCACTGTGGCCGAGGAAGCAATCCTCGTAGTTTACGCACAATACATCGAGGTGACCGAGGTAAAACAGGACATTCTTATGTCTGTGAATCTGAAATCCACCACAAGAGGAGAGGATATTTTCAGTGCAGATGACACGATCTCACAAGCCACAACATACCGTACAAAAATATAGTGGCATGCTGAAACATTAAAGACTGTGGTCAAAATAGTGAACTATATAAAAAGCTTGTCCGGTCAACAGAAGAATCTTTGCACAGCTGTGTGAGGACGAGACACCAGACACTCCTACTGACGCTGACGCGATTCATGGAACTGAAAGACCAAATAGAGGAATTCTTGGCCGTTCACAACCAGAAATTAGCAGACAAAATGAAAGACACGTTTCTAATCAAGACTGCATATCTTGCTGATATATTCAGTCTGTACAACAAGGCAAACAAACTTATGCAGGGCGCAGACGGCACCGTCATTGAGTGCAAAGAAACAGTGGATGGGTTTGTGCGCAAAGTGGAGTACAGACGGAATAAACTGAAAAAGGGGGACCTACAACATTTTCCTTTGTTACTATAACAATAAGGCAGGGTGTTACCTGATGCTTTGACCAGACAATTCGCCTGCCACATGGATCAACTTTAAGAAGAGATGCACTCTCGCTTTTTGGATATTCATGAACTTGTCTCAAAAGATGCATGGGTGATGGACCCATTTCTCGCAAAAGAAGATGATGTGGAGCACCTCCAGGCTGAGGATGAGCTCATGGATATGTGATTATAAACCAACGAAAGCGTAATGCTATTTGCATAATGATGAGATACCTCGGTCTGTATAGTAAGACAGGGGGATAACTCTCTCACATGTTAGACATGTGAACAGAGATCCCATGTTGCAGTGGTGTTGAGATTGTGTTGTTTTTTTACCGTGCAATGTCATTGGCTACTCCACAGTCAGCCATGCCTGAAATGTTCTTTTACTGATATTACCAAAATCAGGAGGATTGCGGCATACAAACAATTTCATGTGTTACTGTCATAGGCTGGTTGAGATAGTCATGATCACAAAAAATATCAATAATTGTTGGACTTGGTCTTGTCATTTGGTATTGACATATCCAGTTTAGCAATTCTTCCTCAGAGTGAGGCTGTTTCTGACCACAGCCTCATAACATACGAGTTGTGTTTAACTGACTGTGTTCATCGGCCACCCCGCTATCAAATTAAACGAGCTATAACACCCAGCACCATAGCCGCGCTCACTGATATTTTACCGGGTCTGACAAACACTGATCCACTTGTAGCTCCGGAAGGACTAGAGCGTTTCACCGAGCACGTCGAGACTTCCCTTCGTACAGCTTTAGACAAAGTTGCACCACTACGATATAAGAGAGCCACGGAGAGAAGAATAGCGCCATGGTACAATGAGCACACGCGTAGCCTCAAACGAGCCGCGCGGATTCTGGAACGTAAATGGCGAAATATGAAGTTAGAAGTGTATAGACTATCATGGAAAAGCAGCCTTATTGAATATAAGCATGCCCTC
This sequence comes from Brachyhypopomus gauderio, assembly GCF_052324685.1. Classification (NCBI taxonomy): domain Eukaryota; kingdom Metazoa; phylum Chordata; class Actinopteri; order Gymnotiformes; family Hypopomidae; genus Brachyhypopomus; species Brachyhypopomus gauderio. The sequence goes on along the minus strand of NC_135220.1, from coordinate 20,275,868 downwards.
CATATGGCAAAGTCCTTATACTTATCGGCCTTAATAGAAAAACATAAAAACAATTCAGGACTCCTTTTTAAAACTGTTTCCAGCCTTACGAGGAGTCATGAACAAAACAATTCTCTTATTCCACTAGAGTGTAGCAGTAACAATTTTATGAAATTCTTTAATGATAAGATTGATCAAATTAGGGAAAACATTAGTAGTGCTATCTCAGAGCCTGTCAACATGCCAATGCACCTTGACAGCTGTCTGGTCAGCTCTGATGCCCTGTTAGAGTCTTTCTCCCCAATTGGTCGTGAGGAGCTTATTTCACTGGTGAAATCTGCTAAACCCTCCACATGCATACTAGATGCTGTACCAACCCATCTACTTAAAGAATTACTGCACAGCAATGTAGAACCGTTGCTTACTATAATAAATTATTCTCTGAGCCTGGGCTACGTTCCCAGTTCATTTAAACTTGCAGTCATCAAGCCGCTAATTAAAAAACCTGGTCTTAACCCCCAAGAACTGTCCAACTATAGGCCAATATCTAATCTGTCATTCATATCCAAAATTTTAGAGAAAGTAGTTTCTTCACAACTCTCTTCCTTCTTACAGACAGAACATGTCAGAGTTATTTCAGTCTGGATTTAGAGCTCATCACAGCACTGAAACAGCACTAACTAAAGTACTGAATGATCTCTTAATATCCTCTGATAAAGGACACATTTCGTTTCTCATACTGCTAGACCTCAGTGCTGCTTTTGACACCATTGATCATAATATTCTACTTAATAGACTGGAGACACTCATTGGCATAAGAGGTCAAGCACTCTCCTGGTTCAGGTCCTACCTGACAGATCGTTACCAATTTGTGCTAGTAAATAACGAATGCTCTGAGCATTCTAAAGTAAAGTATGGTGTCCCACAAGGATCTGTACTGGGCCCCATATTATTCTCATTATATATGCTACCACTGGGCACTATCATTCGTAGGCATGGTATTAGCTTCCATTGCTACGCAGATGATACTCAGTTGTATATATCTTCTAATCCAGATGATACCACCACAACTCTCAAGATTGAGAACTGCGTCCAGGATATTAAAAACTGTGTAGTGGAGACAGCTAAACGCCATTTCACTGTGACACCCAAAATGGAATCCTTTCCCACTGAACTGAGAAACTGACTCACATCTCTTTGGTTGCATGTAAATTTAAAGACTGATTCTTTACACAGCAACAGGCCCCAAAGGACCCACATCCATAGTGGTGTTTACCTCCCAAAAGCCTACAATGCTGACCTTATGATCTCCTGAGCTTGGGAGAGAGGCCATCTAAGAGAGGCTGGTCAAAACCAACCTTCGTCGAAGGACACTGGGACCACAGTCAGGAAGGACCATAAAGCTCTAAATTCCAACCTTATCTGATCGCCCACAGTTTAAACCCACTCTATGTCCTGTGTTATAATCCAGAGCTGAAGATACAAATATTTCAGAGATCTCTGTAACTCCAAATCTGATCTGTACACAGAATTGGGATTCAGCCTACAGGAACCAGCTCGGCGAATGCAGTCTAGAGACACCGAACTTGACTACCTTCCATACAAGGAAAGATTAATTATTCTTGAAACCAGTATTCAGCATTCCAGCCTTAAGAACAAAGGAGCACAAGACCATTTAAATGTGAACACTGTGCCATGTGGTTGATATAAAGACACAACTTATGATCTTTCATGTATTCAGTATTAAGTGATCTTATTAGAATACGTGTTACTGTATAAACACACCACATTGATGCATATCTATGTATTAGTTTGTATGTTACTCATCGAATGTAATCATTCTCATGTGTACGTATGTGACCTCACATTTATGCCTGTCTGTGCATTGTCATTTGTTGTCCAAAAGTGGAAATTGAGAATGGCTCAATGTGTAGACTAATAGAACCAAATTAGTTCTTGTTTAGGCATAGTATGTAAGACAAGTTATTTAGGAATTCCCTTTTGTCTTCATATTGTGTTAATCTGTCTTCTTTGGTTAAGTCATTAACTAGACCTGGAAAGACGGGCACTCCTCGCTCTCCCCCTCTCTCTCTCTCTCTCTCTCTCTTTCTCTCCCCTGTCTGGGCAGAGGTCATGAATATTCATTAATAAAGGCCAATGGTCAATGGCCTGATGAACATGAAAGCGCCTTACAATTACGCCCCTAAAACTTGTTTTAAAAGCCCTAGCTCGAAGCGAAACAATGAGCTTGGCAGCCTGGTAATTTGGGAAGACTTGGAGAACTTCGCCAGAGTCGCCAAGACTCAAAGACTCGAACACGCCAAACCATCGCGACTGTTCGCTGGACTCACGCCGAACACCGCAGTGTCCAGAAGAGCGATGCCAAGAAACCGCAACTAACGCTCTCACCGAGTCCAACAGAAGATTCTTCTTTATTTTATTTTATTTTCTTTATTCTACGTTTCGTCGTCAAAAGTACTTTTATTTCGTCTAGTCGTTCAAGTCAAGCTCATCATCTTTCTCAGTCAAGTCATCTGCACAAGTTTGTCTGCGCCCTCAAGTTTCGACTGTGACGTCACCGCTAAGCCTCCGCGAGCAGAGCCGTCTCACGTGACCTGCTCCGCAGACCTTAGCCGCCTCAAGAAACGAACCGTGAACGCGCACCGGTTGGTCCGCGTAACCACGTCTCTCCTTCGAAGTAAGACGCTCAGTTCATATGCTGTTTTGGGGTTGCCAGCTGCTATTTCTCCCGGAGTCCAAAATAGTAAATACTGTTACCATTAACCTGCCCAAATTTCCTCTTTCTTCTTTTCTATTCTCTCTCTAAAGACCTCGTGTCCGTCCCTGGGTCCTACGCTAGTTAGGCAAGCCTTAGGATAGTTAAATAAATAAATCTCATGATCCGACAGTTGTTTATCATTCGCTATTGTTGTTTAATTTTATATTCTTTGCTGTTCACTATTATATCCCTGGTTTAAATTAGTAGATTCACATATAGGTTTAGTTTCAATTTGAGCCAAATCATTCATATGCTTTGTATCAATTGTAATATTAACCATTTAATAAATGTGGACATTTATTCATCTGGTCACGGTGGTAAATGCATATTTTGGTCGATGGTATTAGGTCACTGCGCGGAACCAGAACTTAACCCTTTAGTAATGAGACTGATCAAACCATATTCCACCTAACTCCGTTATCACAATACTGGTTCCTGAGCAATCAGGATGGTGCCCCGTTCATAATCCATAAACTAACATATGTATCCGCTACAACTGGATGGCGTCTAATTTTCTTAAACTAAATTCTGACAAGACTGAGGTACTGATTCTTGGGCCTAAAGCTGTTAGAAGCAATTGGGCTGATATTCCCCTTACCCTAGATGGTTTTTCAGTAACACCAAAATCTACTGCAAAAAGTTTAGGTGTCACTATTGATTCTGATCTTTCATTTGACACACATGTATGCAATGTCACTAAGGCTGCCTTTTTCCATTTACGTAATATTGCCAAGCTGAGACACTTACTTTCTTTAGCTGATGCAGAGAAGCTAGTTCATGCTTTTGTCTCGTCGAGATTGGACTACTGTAATAGTCTTCTAATTGGATGCTCTAAACAGTCCATAAAGAAGCTACAACTTGTACAAAATGCCGCAGCTAGAGTCCTAACCAAGGCTAGGAAATTCGATCATATTAGTCCCACTCTCGCTGCACTACACTGGCTGCCGATTAAATATCGCATTGAATTTAAAGTTCTCCTGTTAACCTATAAGGCGTTAAATGGTCTTGCCCCACAATATCTGAGTGAACTCATTGATTACTACAACCCATCTCGCCCTTTGCGCTCCCAAAATGCTGGATTTCTCGTAGTTCCAAAAATTAGTAAAACTACAGCCGGAGGCAGAGCTTTCTCTTTTAAAGCCCCTCAATTATGGAATAGCCTTCCAGCTCCAATCCGAGACTCTGACACAGTTCCAATCTTTAAATCTAGACTTAAGACTCACCTGTTTAGTCAAGCCTTCAGCTAAAATTCCCCTTGTAAGGTGTAGGGGCTTGGGGGGCCCCCAGACGTTGAGATTTCTGGTGATCTGAGATGTTGATGCTGTCATCCAGCTGTGTCTTGGCATCACTCTATTTGTGACTATGACTTGACTGGAAAGCAATGTCTCAGTGAGCCCTCATGCCTGTGGTCACCTCTGAACCTCTCCCTTTAGTTATGCTGCTATAGATTAGTCTGCCGGAGCCACATGCTGATCACTGGCACGTGAGCTACGTACATTTAAATCAACGGTGGTTTAAATTCATGTCCACTCAGTCTGTATTATCTATCTTCTTGCATGGCTCTACCCAAGACGATTGGATACAGGCACCTGCAGGCACCTGGGGGATGGTCTGGCTGCCGGTGGATGTGCTGATACCGGGGTTCACCTGGGGAGTAACACTGCAGTCGGAGCCTACAATACCAGCATCACTGCTCCGACACGGAATGAAAGCCTGGCATTCATCAACAGACATTTACAGTGACAATATCAAAACCCAGAACTTTCAATTCTACCTTTTACCTAGTCTGATTGTGTGAATTATGTGTGACTTGTGTATTTGTGTGTTAACGGGCCGCCCAATGGAGGATGGGTTCCCTTTTGAGTCTTGGTTCTCCCGAGGTTTCTTCCTATTCCTCACCATCATAGGGAGTTTTTCCTCGCCACTGTCGCCTTTGGCTTGCTCATTAGGGTTCTGGACCCATGGTATTGTTAACCTTGTAAACCCTGTAAAGCTGCTTTGCGACAACTTGAGTTGTTAAAAGCGCTATACAAATAAACTTTGATTGATTGATTGATTGATTGATCTACACAATACTCTAATACATAATCAGAGCTTCAAAATGAGCAAAACTGTCACAGGGAAATCGTATTAAACAAGTGATTAGAGATATGAATGAAAACAGCTTGAAACCTCTGAGGACAACTTAGCAATTTGTTCATCATAAGTCAAAAGTCAAAACAAGCAAAGTATACCACAGGGAATGATGTCACCACAGATTAATAATAAATACATCTGTACTTCACACATATGGTGGTATGCTGTCGCTTCTGCATTAAGGTACAGTAACAAGTCATTTCGTTTCCTCTCCAAGATGTCTGATATCCTTTGATTAATATTTGTTGATTAAGTGTTACTGAAATTGTAATGCAATGATTTTATTCACATTTACATTGATAAGGGGATTTGTTTAAAACCCTGCAACAAAAACTAATGAAGGGGAAAAACATGACAATTAAATGCAAGCCATTATTTTATAGGTGTTATGAGGCCTAATGACTGCCAACATGAATTGCACCCAGTCCATGTAATCTATGTATTCATTTGTTATTGTTATTGAACTGCTGTAATAATTGCATTAACATTAACAATTCCATCCAATCAATTGTTTTACAGGTGTTATGATGACAGATGACTTCTAACATGACTTCCATTCAGCCTGTGTCCTCAGTGAATGAAACATTTTTTCACCCAACATTTTACATTAGAGGACTTTACAACATTCCACATGCAACACACTACTATGTGTTTCTAAGCTTTGTGTACACTGTGACTGTTTTAGGGAATTCTTTTATAATGGGAATCATCTAGCTGGAACGCAGCTTACACACTGCAAAGTATGTAGCTGTCTTCAATTTGGCCTTCTCTGATCTGTGTGGAAGCTCTGCTCTCATTCCAAAGTTTCTGGACATGTTTCTGTTTGACAATCAGTACATATCATATGGAGCGTGTCTGGCAAATATGTTTTTTGTTTTATTCTTTATGACTCTGCAGTCTCTTACTCTGGTTGCAATGGCCTATGACAGAGTGGTTGCTATATGTCTCCCTCTGAGGTATCATGCTATTGTAACCAAAACAACTATGAGTGTGATCATAGGTATTATGTGGTTTGTATCTGTAACTATCAATGCTCTCCTTGTATCTCTGTTTACCCGACTGTCCTTCTGTCGATCTACTACAGTTAACAGCTATTTCTGTGATGTTGGCCCTCTCTTTACTTTAGCCGGTAATGATACATCTATAAATTCCATAATGGGTTTTGTCTGTACAGCTGTTCTGCTTTACATTCCATTATTACTGATAACCATCTCATATATTTGCATTGGTTTTGCATTGCGGAAGATTGCACATGTTCAGCAAACTAAAGCAATGAAAACTTGCACCTCCCATGTCATATTAGTGGCTTTGTTTTATGTACCAATTTTAGGTGTTTATACTGCAGCTTTTACCACATTTGTAGATGCAAATATCTGGATAATCAATACAGGCCTGACACAGACTATTCCATCCATGTTAAACCCAATCATATACACTCTAAAGACAGAGGAGGTAATGCATGCTATTAAAGTACTCTACAAACGATCCAATGTGAAGCCCACAAAAAGAAATAAGCTGTGAGGACTTGAAACAACACAAATATGGTATAATAAACTGAAAGCAATATGTGTGGGACAAAATTGTTCCAGCAGTACAGACTGAAAAATCATTGATTTATCATCACTTTGTAATGTAATGCTCAGGAAAATTACATGTTTTTTCCATTTTCTAATTGTGTGCACTGCCATTTCTTTTTAGCAATTGTGACACAGGGATAGAGGCAGCAGGAGGCAGAGGCTGTAAACTAAAAGCCTTATTGTCCATGGTGAACGAGCTCAGGCCAAATGGCAACAATGAAGAGAAGGGTGGCACGCAGCACAGTCCTGTGAGGCAGTCCAGTACTCAGGCGACGTTGCAAGGAGCAGGCTACTCGTGGTGCACAGCGAAGGCTCAAGACCTGTGGGCTTAAGTCCCGGGTGAATCAGTGGTGGCCAGGTGTCAATAGTTGGGTAACTGTGACCGGGGGGGTGGTTTGGTATGAGAGGGTGTGCTGCAGACTGAGGTGGGCATGTGTGAGGGTGTGTCAGTGTGCACGCGCACCTTCTGGTGGCTTCCAGGCCATCGTGACAGCAATCAAGAGGCCATAAGCTGGAAAAAACATCACAATGTAATAAATTGTTTTGTAAAATTATGATTCAGTAAAATAAATGTGAAATTACAATTAGCATTTATGTTACATCAGAAACATACTACTGTAGTGGTTAATATGTTTCAGACATTTATTTTAAAAGCCTGATGTCAGGAGATCCAGGGGAAGTCAAGACAAGGGCCTTTGTGTACTCTACCACAGTGTCCCATGGAATGACACACTACAGTGGAACAACACTGGACTGAAAAGCTTTTTGAAATATTGTAAAGCATCTTCAATATTTTGGTAGCACTGCTTTATTTCTGAAAGAGATTTTACGCATTTATACATTTAAACATATTATTATATTATATTATATACACATCTTGTGTACATCTCTTGTTGTTTTTATATGTTGTCATTCTTTTCTCTTTAATTATGTTGGGTGGTTACCTTATATATGGTTGTACACATAATTAGCAATTACACTATTTTGCTTTAAAAAATCTGACATCCGATAAAATAAATTATTGTGCTGGCTTTTCCCAGAGATGAAACTATTCAATACGATAGTCAGCAAATATAGACTGCTGATAGCTACTGTGAAATTATCTGCCACCCCTGTTGAACCTGAATTGTACAAAACAACAAGCTAACTGTGCATGGAAGTGTAGTCCTAAAAAGTGTAGTCCTACAAAGTGGAAGTGTAGTCCTACAAAAGTGTAGTCCTTCTGTTAATCCAGGAACCATTAAAAATTCTTTGGGTTATTCAGACGAAAAGTATTGTAACTAGTTACTCCGCCCCCCCCTCATTTACTTACGTTTATTCATCGGTTTTAGTGTTTTGCACCGCCTAGTTCCAGCCCTTGGTATTATGGGTCTCACCTGCACCTCATTGTCGTTTAAATAATTGGGTATTTAAATCCGGACACGGTCTTTGGCGATCGTTGTTTCATGCCCTCTGCGTTTCCAGGTTGTCCAGTCCAGTTCAGTCCCGTCTGTCAGTGCTCTAGATTTTAGTCGGTTCACTCTAGTCTTCGTTTCAGTCTTTATCAGTCTGTTCTGTTTCTGGTTATTACACGTTTTGTTGTTGTGGTTATCGTGTGTCTGTTTCCTTCGGGGTTGGTCGTTGCCTTTGGTGAAACGTTGTCTTTCTAGTTCGCAACCCTGTTATGTTTGGTCGTTCCCCGTGTTTGTTCCTTTGATTTCCCTGTCTGTCAATGTTTCTATATTAAGGTCCCATGTCCGCGTGTGTTCTAATTGAGTTATGTGGTTAAAGTCCTGTGTAGTTGAATACTTAAAGTTTCATTTGTCTTTTTTTTTATCCAGGTGTTCTCTCCCTTTCACTTGCAAATTATCAGAGACTACTGACGTGGTTGTTTCTAATGTCTTGTTGATCTGGTCACCGTTTAAAGAGTTGTTACCGCCCATAATGTTATGTGGTTTATTTAAATGCCTCGGTGATCTGGTCATCACGCAAAGAGTGTTACTGCCCATGTTACATGTGTTATGTACTGTCGGTGATCTGGTCGTCACGTAAAGAGTGTTACTGGCCATGTTACATGTGTTATGTACTGCCTCGTTCATCAAGTCACCATGTTAAGAGTTGTTACGGTTTTGTCTTAGTATTGTTGTATCTAGGTATTATAGTGAGTTGATGTAATCCCAGTGTTACGTGGTCTGTCCAGAATGCTTCGTCGGTCTCGTCACTGTGTCGGGAGTTTGTCAATTGGTCATCTGTCTTTGGATTCTAAATTAAATATACAGTCTACTGCAAGTGCAACCCTGGTCTCTACGCGTTTGTGTCCTACTTCACCCAAGTCCGCAACAGAATCGTTACAGAACGATCGCCCTTTAAAAGGACACAGCGAGAGACCCAATACTGATTTGACAAACGTCGGTAATAAGCGCGCCATGCCTATTGCTCTCTCGGCGTGACCCTCCTAAGATATATAATGGAGAGGGGACGGTTGAGGACTTTGTTTTTCAAAGTAGATTCTTTTTTCAATTTTTGTTATGTTCTCCTCCTCCGGAACATGTTAAAATTCAGTTTTTGTGCCGGTTTCTCACCGGAAAGGCGTTGGTTTGGGCTAACAAGACACTCAGTACAAAATTAGATGAGAAGGGGACCGGGTTTTCTTTAGAGGACTTTTTTATTTTGATGTTTAAACGTTTTTCTCCATATCCAATGGTAGTGGGGGAGTTCAGGAATAGATCTTTCATGGCCCACACAGATGATCCACTCATTCATGTTAAAAGTTTGATGACATTACGAAGAAAGATAGAGGCAGCTCTTCGGCCTGCTCCCTCAATACCAACCCAGTTCCTCCAGGAGGCTCTGCATACCGAAGCTACTGCTCAGGCCTCCACGCTCCCTGGCGTCCCTCAGGCCTCCACACTCCCTGGCGTCCCTCAGGCCTCCACGCTCCCTGGCGTCTCGTTGTCCCTGATGCCTCTGGACATCTCCCTGGCCACCAGGCCACTCCGTAATGTTCCTCTGGCCGCGCCTGCTGACGACGCTCTCCCGGCGGCCGCGCCTGCTGTTGACGCTCTCCCGGCGGCCGCGCCTGCTGACAACGCTCTCCCGGCGGCCGCGCCTGCTGACAACGCTCTCCCGGCGGCCGCGCCTGCTGACAACGCTCTCCCGGCGGCCGCGCCTGCTGATGCCATGTTACTGGCAGCAACGCCCTCTAGTGAAGTCTTCATGACTGTTGCGCTTCCTAGCGATGCCACCCCGGTTGAAACACTCCTTGGCACTCCTGCTATCACAGGGCCTCCTATACCTCCAGCTGTCTCCTCTGTAGCAATGCCCCCCGACAACGCTGTCTCTGGGCTAGCTTCGGTGCCGAGGGCTTTGGGGAGGCCTGCGCTGCATACACCTGCACCTCAGAGGGAGTTATCTGTCGCTCCCACAACCCGGGAATGGTCGCTTCCGTCTTCTGCTCCCAGGTCTTCTGGATTGCTCCCTGACCCTGTTACCCAGGAAGGATCTGTTGATAACCCCGAGAGGTTCACCCAGACCGTCCTTTTGGATCTACGAGGTCAGAGTTCCACAGGCACAGAGACGATACCGGCATCTGTGTTGAAGACAGTAACTGACTTCATTGCATGCATGGACTCTAAGACTATGCCTATGTTTTTGGCACCATCTCCTGGTTATGTACTTGTCCCTGTTTCTATTGTGTTGCCTCCTGTTGGAATGTTTAGTTCTAATGTTACAATGTGGGTTCCTCGTGTTGTTGTTAATTTGGTTCCAGTTCCTATGTCTTTTGTTCTTAGTGTGATTATGTCTGTGTTGGAATTGTCTTCTGCCCCTGGTTTTTTCTCTTCTGTTTCTCCTACTGTGCCCATTCCAGCATGCCACCAGGGTTCTTTGCAACAGGTACCCTTGCCTCAGTCAATTTCCAGGGTTGCATCGGTCCCCCCTTATTTTCTCCGCCTTCTGGGTCTTCTAATTGCCCGTGCTCCGCTCGATGTCCTGTTGTGTCTTCTGGTGTAGACGCTGGGCTTGATTGTGAATTCTCTTCGGGGCCTTTTGTACCTGGCTCTCCCGGTTTTGTGACCCCTGTTTCGGTTGGTCCTGATAGTGATCTCGCCCTGTTGGTTGTTCCTGGCCCCGCCTCTGCCTGTTCCCCTCGTATGTGGTGGTCGTGTGTTGAGTCTGAGTCCGTGTCTACGTCTTCTCCTGGTTGTTCTGATTTGTAATAGGTCATCTGTCTTTTGATTCTAAATTAAATATACAGTCTACTGCAAGTGCAACCCTGGTCTCTACGCGTTTGTGTCCTACTCCAAGTCCGCAACGGAATCGTTACAAGTATTTTCTAAGTTTTCAGTGGTTAGATTTGGAATTTGTAATAGGATAGGAAACACTCGAGAAAAAGGGGGATACAACAACAAGAGGTTTTTATTTTTTCAGAGAGCAGGGCACTGGACACTAAGAGTAAAGGCCAGATGTCTTAGGCTAGAAGTATGGATCGTATGGATCTCATAACAGGGAGGCTGAATCTGGGATGTCTCAAAGGGTCAGGCAACAAGTGTGACCAATCAGAATGAATGTTTTTGATATGCAGTGTCAGTTGTCTTGTAACATAACATAGCATAAGGAAATTGTACAGGTGGCCATTTAGAGCATGGCATGGCTGGGATAAGAATGACCAGGGAACAACAAGGGAAAGACACAGGCCTTAAATACACAAAATAACAAGGACTAATGAAGACAGGTGGAATCAGTGAGGGGTGGAGAAGAAAACAAGGGGCAGAAATATTGAAACCAAAACAAAAAAAAATGTGTCGTTCAGCTCCACCCTCCTTCCCAGTCCCGTGTTGTTTGCCCTAGTCCCGCCTTTTTTTTCCGTTTCCTTGGTTTCCCTTCTGTCTGTCACCCCCTGTCCTCAGTGTTTCCACCTGTGCCTTGTTTCTCTTCCCCGATTCCTTTTGATTAGTGTAGTCTCCTCTCCGTGTCGTACAGTCTATATCTCGCCCATTCTTTCCTCCGTATATCTTTTCTCTCTTGTAATCGCATCTTATCCGTATTCCGTGTTCTATGGTTCCTTCCGTGTTTAGTTAGCTCCTGTTAGTTTACTCTTGTTGTCTTAAGTAGTGTTCTTTGTGTATATGTCCCAGTTTCGTTATCCTATCTTGTCATTTTTTCCTACTCCATTTAGTTCCCTGAGTTTCTGTTTATTCATTGTTGAGGTTCATTAGCTTATCTCCATTAGTTATTCTCTTCTGTCTGTTGCCTCATATTGCCTATGTTTCCCCGTCACTAGTTTTTTCTGTATTTTGTACCTTAGCATTTATTCATCATTGAGCTTCATTACCTTATCTCCATTAGGTATTCTCTTCTGTTTGTTGCCTCGTATTGCCTATGTTTCCCCATCACTAGTGTTTTCTATGTTTTGTACCTTAGCATTTATTAAAATTCTCTTTACCTTTAAGAGTTTCCTGCATTTGCGTCATGCTGGCCTGTAGTAAGCGTTACAACATGGGAGTGTAGTGTGAAGAACACAGAAGACTTTTCACTTCCTTGCTCTGAGGACCTACTGTCAATCACAGGAAGTGCATTGTCTCACAAAGCTTGAAATGTATTGTCTCTGGTCCTATAAGGTTCCTGCAGCATGAAGGGAAAATGCTAAGAAAGATTTTCTTTCAGCCCCTCCAATGGGGACCCAAAGTCCACGACCTCTGGACAGAGGAAACCATTCTAATCAGATTCACCAGAACCCTGTTGGAGGAATTATGGCTTTCACCAAGGAAGAGGACCTCATTTATGGCCTCTGTTTACCTAAGCACATAGAATTAGGGTTAGTATCGCCATTGGAATTTGCAAACAGACCTATATCCAAGAATGCCAGAATAAACCATGATTCTATAAATATATTCTGGGATAGGTACTGGTTTCTAAACCTTTTTAGGGGAAGCAGCTCTTCAAGACTATTCCAAAGACAGCAAACTTGGATTCATTCCATAAGGATAAAATTGTAGCTGAAGAATACAGGACTATCTGATCATGGACCCAACAACATTCAATTTCTGGAACTAGACAATTCGACACTGTGCTTATGTTTGAACAGAAAAATTAAATCCTGTCTCATTATTATTGAAATTATTGTGTGTTCCATCTTAATGCATATATATTATTGATCATGTTTCCCGTGGTACCATGTTATTCACATATGAGACTAATATTACACCTCTTTTATTCTCATTAGTGTAATGTAACGTAATTTAATCTCGTTATTGTTACTACTAAGTTGATGTCACATCCAACTCCTCCCTCCTCCCTTGTCCCGCCTAGTTTCCCCGTTTCCTTGGTTTCCCTTCTGTCTGCCACGCCCCTGTCCTCAGTGTTCTCACCTGTGTCTCGTTTTCGTTCCTGGTTGTTGTGTATTTAGTTTCCCCTGCCCTGTCTACCCTAGTCGGCCATTGTACGTGAGTCTTCCTTCGCCTTCGTGCTCTTTTGTGTTATCTGATCAATCTGGTCAATCAGATTATCCTGATTCATGTTTCTAGTGTTTTCTCTATATGTGTTCCTGTTAGTGTATGTTCTCTTCCTGTTGCCTTTCTGATCTGCTCCGTGTTGTCTGTGTCATTTATAAATTGCACTGTTGTTAGTTTCCCTGTCGCTTATGTAGTCTAGTTTGCTTAGCCTTTTATGTTTAACCTTGTGTTCAGTTGTAGTCAGAGTTGTATAGTAACGAAGTAGAACTACGTCACTACTGTACCTAAGTACTAAAATGCTGTATCTGTAATTTACTGGAGTATTATTTTTTTTCTTCTACTTCCACTTTTACTTCACTACATATGTAACAGAAAAATAAATAACAGTTTATTTTAAATAAACCTATGTTCATATAATTTGACAAAATTAGAACCACACGTATATGTTTATATGGGTACACAGTGACATCTACTGGTCAAAGAGAGTATAGCCCTTTCTATAGTTCGGCCTCCTACCATATCCGGTTCAGTCTGGTTTCGCTGCTGAAAGGCTGAGAGAGTGGAGAAGCATAGCACTGACTGACTGCTGTATTTTCTCTGGCTGTACCCAAACAGTAAAGAAGCAGAACCAACCAATTGTGGTGCTCGCTTTATTGAGGGACCAGAAGAAGGGGGTTACAGTGGTGCCGTGACTCCTCCTTTCACCATCATCACTACAACTGCTTCTGCTGCAAGTTTCGTCTGGGCCTGTGTTGTCGCAGCGTGGTAGAATTTTATTTCGAGTAATCCATTCAAGGTTTCACTGACCAGTAAGCAGCCCTTATGCTGAGAGAAGTTTTGAAATGTTTTTTTGCAGTTTTTAGTTCACTTTTTACTTTGCGCTTGAGACGTTACATACATACTCTGAAATACTGTTTTCTTTTGCTATTGACATTTTCTTGTATATCTTCAATCACATTATGGATTATTATTGTCATTCGAATCAAACTGCATTTTGGTTGTCGTGCCTAGACCGTTTGATTTAAAATAATAATTATTATTATTATTATAATGGAATATTGCCAAGATAGTTCCATTCTGACTGGGGGAAGACAAATGGCGCAGTACATTTCACAGATACAGGAGATTGTTCTACACAAAATTCAGTTGTTATTGACATGACAGACATATACACTTTCAATAGGCAACCCCGGTGTTCCTCTACGCCTAGGCCTATCTGAAGTGCTAGTGATTCAGACAGTGCGGTTAGCGAATTGGGAGTAATGGTCGAAGAATTGGGGAAACATATTGGCGACACTATCACTGCCAGACTATTATCTTCTGGGAAATTTGAAGTGTGTTCCCATTCTGTAAGCAACTGTCCCGATGTGGACAATGCATCTCTCAATCTATCCCAAGTTAATGTTGTTCTGAATACTGACGTAAAATATCCACCAATGTTGAGAGGGAGCGATTTGGATGCATGTGACATTGGTGAGTGGGTGGACATGATGGAGTTATATTTAAGAAAGAGAAACTTCCAGCGCGCTGATCACGCAGAGGAAATCATGAGTAGACTTAGAGGTAAAGCCAGGGATGTAGTCAAGATAGCTTTACGCAGTGACCCAATGCTGGATGTCACGTGGCATAATCTATGGCATTTTGAAACAGTACTTTAGTATACTCTAGCATGCCGCTTGCTGATTTTTACAATACACTGCCGGAACACAATGAATGCCATATAGACTATTGGGTTCATGTTAATAAATCTGCAGACATTGCCGATGAGTGTCTTATGCAAATGCGGGGCAGGCACATGGAAGACCTTGGACAGGAACTGCCCTGACCCTGCTCTTGCTTATGTTTTCAAGACCAAGCCCATTCAGCAATGGACTGCTAAGGAGGTGCAGGAACGGATTGATGAGTTCCAGAGGGAGAAAAAAGCACAGATGGTTTCTGCGGCCAAGATGCCATCCACTGTGAAACAACATACAGGTCCTTCTCAAAAAATTAGCATATTGTGATAAAGTTAATTATTTTATGTAATGTACTGATAAACATTAGACTTTCATATATTTTAGATTCATTACACACAACTGAAGTAGTTCAAGCCTTTTATTGGTTTAATATTGATGATTTTGGCAAAAAAGTAAAAAAAAAATTGCATATTTCATCCTACTAATAAAAGAAAAGTGTTTTTAATACAAAAAAGTCAACCTTCAAATAATTATGTTCAGTTATGCACTCTATACTTGGTCGGGAATCCTTTTGCAGAAATGACTGCTTCAATGTGGCGTGTCATGGAGGCAATTAGCCTGTGGCACTGCCGAGGTGTTTTTGAGGCCCAGGATGCTTCGATAGCGGCCTTAAGCTCATCCAGGGTGTTGGGTCTTGCATTTCTCAACTTTCTCTTCACAATATCCCACAAATTCTTTATGGGGTTCAGGTCAGGAGAGTTGGCAGGTCAATTGAGCACAGTAATACCATGGTCAGTAAACTATTTACCAGTGGTTTTGGCACTGTGAGCAGGTGCCAGGTCGTGCTGAAAAATGAAATCTTCATCTCCATAAAGCTTTTCAGCAGATGGAAGCATGAAGCGCTCCAAAATCTCCTGATAGCTAGCTGCATTGACCCTGCCCTTGATAAAACACAGTGGACCAACACCAGCAGCTGACATGGCACCCCAGACCATCATTGACTGTGGGTACTTGACACTGGACTTCAGGCATTTTGGCATTTCCTTCTCCCCAGTCTTCCTCCAGACTCTGGCACCTTCATTTCCCAATGACATGCAAAATTTGCAGTGCTGCTTTTCTGTAGCCCAGTTCAGGTGCTTCTGCCGCTGTTTCTGGTTCAAAAGTGGCTTGACCTGGGGAATGCAGCACTTGTAGCCCATTTCCTGCACACGCCTGTGCACGGTGGCTCTGGATGTTTCTACTGCAGACTAAGTCCACTGCTTCCGCAGGTCCCCCAAGGTCTGGAATCGGCCCTTCTCCACAATCTTACTCAGGGTCCGCTCACCTCTTCTCGTTGTGTAGCATTTTTTGCCACACTTTTTCCTTCCCACAGGCTTCCCACTGAGGTGCCTTCATATAGTACTCTGGGAACAGCCTATTTGTTCAGAAATTTCTTGGTGTCTGACCCTCTTGCTTGAGGGTGTCAATGATGGCCTTCTGGACAGCAGTCAGGTCGGCAGTCTTACCCATGGTTGCGGTTTGGAGTAATGAACCAGGCTGGGAGTTTTGAAAAGCCTCAGGAATCTTGTTTAGGTGTTCAGAGTTAATTTGTTTATTCAGATGATTAGGTTATTAGCTCATTTAGAGAACCTTTTCATGATGTGCTAATTTTGTGAGAATTTTGTATTTTCATGAGCTGTATGCCAAAATCATCAGTATTAAAACAATAAAAGACCTGAAATATTTCAGTTGGTGTGCAATGAATCTAAATCTAAAATTTTTTTGAGAAGGACCTGTAATGTGGCTGTTCGTGATCACAGTGAGTGTGCAGGTGTTTCCACCATGGATATGATGGCCCTCAGACAGAAGGCAGTGGAGTCGCACAGGCCACCGGCTCCAGATCCAGTCACACAATGCAGTCTCGATCATATGGGTGCAATGTTGTCCAAGGTTTTGGATGTTCTAACCACTAGGGAGCAGCGTTTTCACAGACCTAACCGCAATGAACCGAGCGGTGCCCCTACCAGAACCGTAACAGGCTGCCGCATCTGCAAAGATGTTGCATACTACATTTTCACACTGCAGAGCTGAACGTTTGTGCTTTGTGTGTCATGCACCGGGCCACACCAAACAGAATTGCCCAGCATCTGCGCGGCACACACAGTCTGCTCCCATGTATGACGGGGAAACATCCTCGCTTTAGGGAAACAAGTCAGTCTACACTTGGAGAGGGGAAGTGTAGGCTCTAGTCATGATGCCCTCATGGGAGTGCCAGATCCTGAGACTGTGTATTCTGACTGGGTGCCAATGAAAATAATTAATCCTAGTGATAAACCTGTGACACTCAGACGAAATGCCAAAATAGCGGACGTCTACCCATGTATGGCACTTGAAGATTTTTTTGCAGACGAGAGTGTGCCCACTAGGGTGATGACTTTTATACAACCTCATTTCCCTGTATCATAATTTGATGAGCTTTCATTTAAGATTAAATAAAATATTACATTCAAGGCAATTTGATAAAAAAACCTCACACACAAAATGATTTGACTGTCCTGGCTGACGGCGCACAGCGTTATACGATGTTCTGGAAAATTCTATACATTTCTCTGCTACATAAATTATTGAACAAGTCGGTTTCATGACTTATGTTATATACAGTATATATAATCTCTCTCTCTCTCTCTCTCTCTCTCTCTCTATATATATATATATATATATATATATATATATATATATATATATATAAATATAGTTAATACAATTACATAAAATGCTAAAATTCCTACATAAATAAGATCTCAAAGTGGTTTGTGCGTGAACGTTTTCAATATTTTATAATATAATAAACGTCATTTTAGTTAATAATAGGCAAAAGTTCATTCATTCGTACTACAGCGTGGGCATCACCCTAGTGCCCACGCTGTCCTCCAGTAACCAAAGCATTTGCAGTACACAGGATGGCAACAGTTTATTGCGCAAGGAGCTAAAGAGCATGGACTGCAAACTGTCGATCTTGACTCATGCAAGGTTTCAGAGCAGTGCAAATTGGACATGTGCAGACTTGTAATTCACTATGAAGACATTTTCTCTAGACAAGCCCTTGACTGTGGCAAGGTGAACGACTTCGTTAGAATACACCTTGTAGATGAAAGACCTTTCAGGTTACCATATAGGCGCATCCCAACAGCCCACTATCAGAAGCTGCGTGTAGTTTTGAGTGACATGGAGGAGAGAGCTATAATCCGGAAATCAACGAGTGAGTTTGCCTCTCCTCTTGTTTTGTGCTGGAAAAAAATGGTGACCTTCGTGTTTGCACTGATTTTCATTGGTTAAATTCCAGAACAGTGAAAGATGCCTATCCCTTGCCACACCAGGAAGACTGCCTTGCTGCTTTGGGTGGAAATTCGTTTTTTAGTACTATGTACCTGACATCGGGTTTCTATAATGTCCCACTACACGAGGCAGATAAAAAGTACACAGCTTTCACCACCCCAGTTGGCTTATATGAGTATAACAGACTCCCTCAAGGGCTATGCAACTCACCTGCCAGCTTTATGAGGATGATGACAAATATTTTTGGAGACCAAATTTTTTAATCCCTGCTTTGTTACCTTGACGACCTCATGGTCTTTGCAAAGACTGAAAGAATGGCCCTTGAAAGGTTAGAATTGGTCTTCCAGTGATTGCTGACAAGTAATTTGAAGCTTTCACCAAAGAAATGTCGTTTTTTATGGCGTTCAGTACAATTTCTTGGCCACGTCGATCATGTTATACTGGCACATCCAGATTTTAGTCAGCCCTTTGTTTTGTCAACCAATGCCTCTTATGATGGACTAGGAGCCGTCCTTTCACAGGTCATTCCTGGAGAGGCCCAGCCCATTGCATTCGCCAGTAAGTCACTAAACAAAGCTCAGTGTAGATACTCTGCACACTGTCTCGAGTTCCTGGCCTTGAAGTGGGCAATTTGTGACAAATTTAGCCACTGGCTTAAGAGACATACTTTTACAGTGTGGGGGCGGACAACAACCCACTGACGCACATCCTGACTAAGCCACGGTTGGATGCGTGCGAACAGAGATGGGTCAGCAAACTTGCTGCGTTAGAATTTTTAGGACCTGGCACATCAAGTATGTGCCAGGTCCTAAAAACATAGTGGCCAATGCTTTGAGTCGAGTGCCGTTTGCCAAGGACAGGATCAGTCACCGTCTTATTCGCGAGCCTTATGACTACCTACTGAATGAGTCTGTGGGGTTGACCAATGGTTCTGTGCAGGACCTTTTTAGGTCGTCTTTGGCAAGTCACAATGTGCAGTTTTTCTTGGAGCAACAGAGGTTGCCACAGCAAACTGTTGTGGGTCAGCGAGAGGCTACAAGTCTTTCAAGTGCTGAGATTTCTGCTGTTTTTGATAAACACATTGATTGGCTTGCTGGACCTTGCACTCGAGCTATTAGTCTGGCCAATCACGTGCAGCGATTGTCCAACATTGGCCAGGACACGTTGTTTTCATACCCACTCGAAAAACTGCAAGCGAAGCAGTTGGAGGATGCGGATTTGAACTGTGTGGTTACTTTTGTTGAGCGAAAACGCAGGCCACCGAGGAGAGAGCAGTCTAGAGTGCCACAGAATGCCCTGAAACTGCTTAAACAATGGGAGAAACTTACATTGGAGAATGGAATACTGTATAGAATTTCAAAGGACCCATTAACTAAGCACAAGAGATTCCAGTTTATTGTGCCACCATCTCTGAAAGATGAAGTCACGATGAGGCAGGTCATCAAGGCCAATTCCGAACATTGTACAGGCATGAAAATCTGTCACCTTTCGGCGAAATTTGCCGTTTTGAAGTTGAAAAGGGTGACCTACGTGAATCGTGTAGATCCGATGAGTTTTTTGTTGGGGGGGGGTCGGGAGATTATATGTATATATTTTAATTATCATATTGACTTAATAAGCAAACAGAGCACTTCCGAAATCGGCAATTTCAATGACACCGTGGCCAGCAGTTTCCGGCCAGAAGCAGGACCTAGTGCTACACCGGGGACAAGACAGAAGAGCGAACATTTACCACTACATTTACCACATCATACATTTACCACTACATTTACCAGATCGTACATTTACCAGTGGATTTAATTGGGTTATTAATGGTTTCAATCGTTTTCATAATTTGCGGTAAAACAAAGTTACTGCCATTCGCTACAGCGTTGAACACTGTCAGAGCTACACAAGCTCTTGTGATAAATAGGTAGATAGTTAAGCCATTAAGTTCGTGTCAACCCCGTGTAGTTAACGGTGACATAAAATAAGAAACAAGATTTTTTTCTAATGTGTCTGTAGTTGTAACTGGTGAATCCAGGGACGTGTGATAACATTCGCGCCAGGGCTGAAAAGGTTGAAGGTTACTATATATTTCTATAGTAAGTTCACAGTGATCTCTGAGGTTACTAATACACACTGATTCTATCTCTGCCCCCTGCAGGTTTGGAGTTGTGGAGCTGAATCATGAGTGAATGTTTATGAATGTTTCTGCATGTTGATGCGACAAAATCCAATCATATCCATTCAGCCAACAAATCTGACCCACAACCAAGGACATGGATTACATGAACTACATCTAGTTATTGTAGATACCTTGTTACTGACATAAACTGTAGATATTTCTGTTTCACCATTGCTAGTTCGTTCCAATAATTGATACGTTATTGTGGAAACCAAAGCATTAAAGAGCATTATATAGCCTATAGACAGTAAGAATCTCAGTCAAAGTTGACAGTTTCTGTCCTTTTAGATTTAAAAGCTGCAAGTGACACAGCATTTGATATTTTTGTTTCATGAACTGCCATGAACAACCAGTGTTGCGAATAACGCCGTTAAAAATAACGGCGTTAGGTAACGGCGTCATTTTGTCAGTAACGGGATAATATAATTAATTACTTTTCCTGTCGTTACAACGTCGTTGACATTACTGGTCATTAAAAGCGGTGCGTTACTCTATATTGATATACTAACAGTAATCCGAGCAGATCGCTGCCCAGGCTAGTGAGGAGTAACAGATCTCGATAGGTCACAGTTCTCGGTGCAACACCTGTTTAACTTAACAAGTCAGTAAGTGATTGGCTACCATAATGCTGCCTTAGCCAATCAGAGCCAGTGTTTTTACACGCATGCCGAAGCACACAACACAAACGGAGAAGAGACAGAAATGGCCAGTCAGGCTCAAGCCGAAGAAAAATTAGCATTTTCAAGGTGGTGATATAAACATTATTTAAGAAAATACTTGAATGTCTACCAGACTGGGTATTTGAATTATTTAATGAATGGCCGAACTTGCAGAGAGCGCGTTTTCTGTGACCATTAGGATTTTTTGGTCCATGATGATGAGTGGTTTATAAGCCATTTCAGATTTCCAAGAACTGTCCTTGTGTTGAGTTGGGTCCAGTTTTGGAGAGAGAAACGGGAGGAGTTGCGCATTGCCAGTTCCTTTACAGGTGCTGACAACACTCTGCTTCCTGGGACTGGCTCGTTTCAAAGAGAACCATGCCAGCTGTTTTGGATGGGATCATCTGCATGTCAGCTAGGTATATAAAGTTCCCATATGAAGCGGTTGACTGGGCAAACATTAACACTAGGACTACAAGCTTTTTATTATCCCCATACCAGCTCACAAGAGCCTGTCAAAAGCAGGGCTCGGCACCTTCGCATCCCATTAGGCCATTCCTTTGTTATGTACATGTAGCCGGGGGGGGAGGTTGGTAATAGTGTGAACTGTGTAGATCCATTGACTCAGATGGAGAAGAAAAAACCCTGGCCTTCCCTTGGGGTAGGAGTGCAAAAAGTACCATCTTGATAAGTTAAAATTGCTCAAGAATATTATTCTATTTCAAGTAGCTGAGGTTTTTTTTTTGTATAAATTTATGTACACATATCTTTACCTAGTGGCAGTTTTTCAAAAGACAAAAACTATTTCAAATAAGGTAAAAAAAAAATCAGAGCTATTTTGACTGATGAAAATGCCACTTATAAGCCACTATAATTCAAATATTATGTTTGTGTAAATTTCACATTATTTCAACCTTTCACAAATCAAATCTCAAACATATCCTGAGATGAGCAGACTTCTTGCAAGAGAGCTTGCAGTCTCATGAGGCAGCCAAAGGTGTGTATTGAAAGGTGTGTCAACAGCAACCACCCACAGCTGACACATGCCTCATTTACAACACTGGAGGTAAGAAGGGCTTATCACACCTGCCAAGAGAGCAAGAGATCCTGTCATTTGACATAATTTGGGAGTCTAGTTGGGAGTCTATCAAAAGCAGGGGGTTTGGTAGTTCTAGTTTTAAAGCGCAATTTGCAGCGATAGCCTGTTTCCCTAATATAATCGGAGTGATCGACTGCACACACATTTCTATAAAGGCACCATCTGAGGAGGAATTTGCTTATGTGAATAGAACGCACTTTAATTCTATAAACGTGCAAATAATCTGTGTTGCAAAAATGTGCCTTACTAATGTAGTGGCACGTTGGCCTGGATCAACCCAATGATTCGTACATCCTTACCAACAGCATGGTTGGGATAAGATTACAAGCAGGCAGAGTGCGTGATGGGTGGATTCTTGGTAAGCAACACATTTAAAGTATTTAAATAAAAGCATTTGACATTTCTTAGAATAATTCATTTTAAACATGGGTAATTGTTAAATTACTTAGAAAACAGCGGCTACGTGCTCAAGACGTGGCTGATGTAATTCACAGAATGACCAGGAGCGGAGATACAATTCTCTCCATTCTCGCACCTGGTCAGTCGTGGAGAGGGCGATTGGGCAGCTGAAAAGCCGGTGGCGCTGCCTGGACAGGACAGGGGGATGCTCGTGTATCGGCCAGAGAAGGTGTGTCTTATTGTGAGGGCATGTGGGGTCTTGCACAATGTTGCGCACAGGTATGCCGTGCCATTGTTAGAGGTGTTGGAGCAACCAGCGAACCCAGAGCCAGGACAAATTAATGCGCAGCGCAAATTGTAACCAATTCTTTTATTGAGTCGCTGATGCTAGTGAGCGCATCACTGATATTTTTTAGGTGCATTATATTATTCTGCCAATGTTCAATATTCTGACCCCACAACATTTAAAGCTTCACACACGCTGTCCCACTTAGACCTTTTGCGCTTTGCCGTAATGCCACAACGTGCCAAACAAACATTTTTTCCGCACCTCTACCTCATTCAGGAGCGTCTCCACTTTCACATTCGGTGAAGTTCCGCTTCTTTCCCCGTTTCACATGGTTTGTGATAGATCAGAGAACAAACTTCTCCAGTGCAGGGCAAATTTAAATCAATTTGCATATTTATAGGGCAAGTGTGCGCTCAATTCCACCTTGATTGGGATGTACAAAAGAAATGTGTGTGAATTTTCTGGATTTGTATGTATGCCAATTTTTTGTAAGAAATCCACGCAAGTCTTTGTACATGAGGCGCCAGGGTTTTAGAGGGACTGAAGGCTTTATCAGAAGAAATGCAGGAAGCTTCAGAGATTAATGATCCTGTTACTGACTGACTGGAAAGGCAATTTGGCAAATACAAAGGTCTTATTATGTCTGCGGTAACTTCTGTGGGCATATTTTTTGGCTATTATAACTACATGTGAATGTTGTTGTATTCCTTGTATAAGAAGCTTAGCTGAGCGATTGATTACCAATATGATAGAAAAGCTTGATCCTCAGAATGGAGGTGTTATGATGGCTCTTTTAGGACAAGAAGAGGAGGAGCAGAGCTTTGAAGGGGAATCCTCGTGGTAATCAATTTTTTATATTGATTAAAGGGGGAGTTGTAGAGAATTATAAAAGGATGCTAAGTGTAACCCAATCAAAATTACCACTACTACACTACACTAAAATGTGATGAAACTCCACCAAATCCTGGTAAATGCACTGCAACATTATAATTTCATTTCAGACCAGAGTTTGTCTAATACCTGTACTGTCTCATTAAGAGAAAGTAAGATGCAACTGCTTTTCCACTTAGCCTCTCAGTCTGCGGGTTACGAGCTGAGAGGAGGTCAGTGTTTTGTCATGTTCTTCATATAAAGGTGTTTTTTTAAGCCCTGAAATAACTCTAAAACCGTAGTTTGATGTTAAATCATTCGTAATACTGTGTGACGCATATTTTATGTTTGTCATATAAGAGTAAATGGAGGGGAAAAGCGCTGCTTTTCTAGTTTTTCTTTCGGACATGTGCTGGAGCAAATTTTCCATGTGCATTATCTGCTAGGAGGGAGCTGTAGGCCTCGGTACTTAAGTGTGTCTGCCGACAGCTCACCTGTGTGGAAAAAAACACGCTGTACACATTGTCTTCAATTATTGTTTATTGTTTCTTTGTGAACAGAATCCTTGAAGTAAAGCAGCAATAGTTACAGCACTGTTCGCCTCAGAGTTGGTTCTTCCCTTCGCTTACTACGGACACTCAGAACACAACACAGAAGTATTAGGACTGTGTAGATGACGGTCACAGGACTCGTGAGACACACACCTGTTACATATATTTTAATGTGTTGTGAAAAGCGCTATACAAATATATTTGATTTGAATTAATCACAAATGCTCAAAAATGAAAGCTCATATATTCTAATTAGTTTTTTATAATCCTTATATAATTTGACTAGCCCTAAAGTATTAATCAAATTTCTTATATTAATCACTTTATATTTTGCTTACATTATAGTATTAACCAACACGGGGGGGGGGGGGCACCTAGAATCATACAAATTAGGGAGAGAAGCAGACTGGGGTCAGAGCTACACTGGGTGACACGAATAGGCCTAGGCTTTCATTGTCTGTGTACTCTCAGAGATCTCTTTATTATTTTCTTTATTATTTCTTGTTTGTATTAGCTTGAATAAATAAATAAAAGACACAAGACTGGTGACGTTCTTTTTTGCATCAAATGGACACGCTGTGCTAGGAGAGGAGGAGAGAAAGCGTGACACACCCCAGCAGGCATTTCAACGTTGAATCAATGTTGAATCAACATCACATGTGATGGTTGAAATAACGTTAGATTTGGTGTCGATTTTGAAAAGTGAATCAACATTGATATGCCAACGTTGTTTTAACGTCATACATTCAACCTTGAATAAACCAAAACTCATGATGCTCGAAATTGCATGGGAGAGAGGAAAAAATAACATTTATTTTTTTTTATTCTCTGTACATTTCTTCTCGGAGAACCACCACACAACCTCTCCGGTGCATACTTGAGGTATTTAGCCATCGTGTCCATTGCCTCCTGTTGTGTGATTTTGTGTGTGCTGAGAACAGTGTCTAAAGAGAAAAAGCAAACACCATACATACTGTACATCCTGTATACAGTGCCAACAATTTTTTTTATGAATGAACATCTAAATTTATAAAAATATTGAATTTTCATCCACTCGTTTCTAATTGCTCATGCTAGCTAGTCAGGCATCTTCACAACACCTAGCCAGGAAAGCTAACCACCTAGCATTAGGGTCGCCTGTAACTCGATGTGTAATTAATAATGATCCTCAGGTATTGACTAAACTATGACTTTGCTTGTGAAGTTTTATTTCTGCCTCAAAACATTTCAAACTATTTCTTTGCCTGATGTTGTCTTCTTGGTTAATACCTGCCTGTTTTTGGATGTATTAATAAATAAATAAATAAAAATAATATTTAAAATAATAATAATAATTAATACCTCTTTCAAAACCATCATCCAATGCCAAAGAGTTGTTTGTACTTTTTTTATTGTATTGTGTTTTTTTTTACTTGAAATGGTAATACAAATGCAGGTTGAAGATATTACATTGATTCACCATTAATAGTTCAACATTTGCGCAACCATTTAACATTAAACGTTGTTTCAACGTTGAAACAACAACAGACAGAATTTCAACCATATTTCAACCACATTTCAACGTTGAAGGTCGGTCGTGTGCCAGCTGGGACACAAAGCCTGAAGGAACGACATATTTCACACAATGTAGTGGAGTATAGAACACGCATACAGAGTCAAAAAACCCTCCCACACATCCCAAAAGCTGCTCATGGCATCAAAACCCAATGACACGAAAATGGTTAAACACATAAGCAACACACCAAATACATGTAACAACACAGAATGAGAGCATAAATGACAACATACATTGAGAAACAGATACCCTGGGGATTAGAGTCATTGCTATATGCATTGGCTTCCTGCTTCCTGCTTTCCTCCTGTACAGACGCTTTTCTGTCAGCTCTGCCTGTCCTTTCATTTATTTGAGTTATATCTACAAGTTCAAGTTATTTTTACAAGTTAAAAGGATCCATTACTCGTTACTTCACTTGGTAAGCTTTTTTACATTCATCTATAAAGGATTATTTAGCATTTTTTACATTCCGACAGTCCGACACTGCGAGTGAACTGTTTTTTGTGCCTCATCCTTGTGAGTGGTTTTTGTGCACTGTTTTATCAGCAGCTGATATTGTTTTCAGCTGTGAAATACCTGCCAGAACTTATTGGGTGTTATTTTTGCACTTTGGATTTTTAACTTGGATATTTGAGCCTTGTGCCCGGTGCTTTTGCGATTATGGCTCATGCTTCCACATCATCTATTTGCTCTGAGTGTATCAAACTGTCTCAGAGGGTTGCAGAACTTCAGGAAAGAATCCATACCTTACATTCTATAAGGGAGGAGGAAGAATATCTGGACTCGATTCTTGCCACACAAACTGCTGACAAAACCGTCCCTGTGACTGGCAAAGAAAGAGACGTTTCTCTCCATTGTCGCTGGGATGTACTGGGGGCAAAGCCTAAGCTCATCTTGGCCTCAACTCCTAATCCTGTTAACAACAACAATGATAAGGGCTGGACTCTTGTTCGGGGGAAGGAACGTAGCAGAAACCAGCACAGCAGCGGCGGCAAGCAGCAATCTTCAGAACAGAACATTCTTCTCGATAACAGATATGAAGCTCTTGCCTCAACTGAAGTAGCAGAAACTGAGCAGTCCCATCACAACATACTGCCTCCCTCTCCAGGACATCAAGGACATCAAGGACATCCGCGGACCAACCACCAGACTGCCAACTGTGTTAGCCAGCAGCATGCTAACAAGCATGCTAAGAGGGTTAGCCATCAGGATGCTAACCATGTTGGCCATCGGGGTGGTAACCATGTTGGCCATCGGGGTGGTAACCATGTTGGCCATCGGGGTGGTAACCATGTTGGCCATCGGGGTGGTAACCATGCTGGCCATCGGGGTGGTAACCATGCTGGCCATCGGGGTGGTAACCATGTTGGCCATCGGGGTGGAAACCATGTTGGCCATCGGGGTGGTAACCATGTTGGCCGTCGGGATGCTAACCATGTTAGCCGCCGAGGCATTAACGGTGAAAGAAGACGAGGAACACCGCCACAGCCCAAAACGCTGCTAATTGGGGACTCAGTCATCAGAGATGTATGGAGCAACAGTATTAAGGCCTTTTGCTTTCCTCGTGTTACTGTCTGTGAAGTGATACCCATGATTCCACACATATTGCATGACCATCCAGCCACGGAAAGACTGATTGTACATGTCGGCTCTAGCGATGTTTACAAACAACAGTCTGAGATACTGAAACAGGATTTTAACCATCTGCTCGACATTCTGGAGTTTTCCCGGTGTGAAGTGTTCATTTCTGGACCAATACCAACTGCACGTCGAGGCAGTGGTCACTTTACCAGACTGCTGGCTCTAAACAGCTGGCTCACTACAGCCTGTGCACATCGGAAGGTAAACTTCATTGACAATTTCAACATCTTTTGGAGGCGTCCTGAGCTTTTTAAACCTGATCAGCTTCACCCTAACAGGGCTGGGACTCAAATGCTTGTGGATAATCTAATGTATGGAATCACTCACATGCGGAATCTGCACCCAACCGCCAGCAGTAACGTCAGTAATGTCAGTCAAAGGAGCCCATCTCCTGTCAGAGAATCTGTCCACAGTCTCAGAGGTAAACTCCAGGAGATTGAAGAGGTTCCACAACACTACAGTCTGCAGTCTTGTAGGAACTCACCTACTTCTCCTGCACACTCAGTGATTTCTCAGGTCTGACACACTGGAACCCATGCTCCTAGTCAGTGCTACATTCCAGTTATTTTAAATAGCCGGTGGCATGGCTCTCAGAATCGAAATAAAAATGTAATCAGAAGAAAACATAAGGGTACAAAACATTGTAACAAACAAAATTTGATCCCAGTGAAATGCACAAGTGATATAAGCGATGCTGATCAAACACATCAAGTCTTCAAAGTCTCCTTACTAAACGTCCGCTCACTCACAAACAAGTCTTTTGTAATAGCTAAATTAATTGAAGATTACTGTCTGGACTTTCTTTTTCTAACAGAGACTTGGCTTGATAGCAATGGAGCAATAGTGCTAAATGAAGCTTCACCTCCCGACTTTAACTATTTTAATGTCTCCAGGGTAAATAAGAGAGGTGGTGGTGTTGCATGTTTTTACCATAAAGCATTCCGCTGTAAGCAGATCTCATTAGGGGAACATCCTACGTTTGAATATCTGGCAGTACAACTCAACAGTACTTATTCAATTCTTTTGATTGTTATCTATCATCCTCCCAGACTACATGCAGATTTTCTTGAAGATTTTGAAGAAATGCTTTCAAGGATTTTAATTGATTTTGATTATGTTTTAATTGCTGGGGATTTTAATATTCACATGGATATATCCACAAATCCAATCACTTCAGAATTCATGAGGATGCTTAACTCTTTTGATCTCATACAGCATGTATCAGGCCCGACTCATAAGCATGGCCACATCTTAGATTTGGTCATTTCTAAACGTATAGAGGTTAATAATACTGAAATTACTGATGTTGCAATCTCTGACCATTTTGGTGTATTTTTCAACATGTCATTATCTACTAGAACACTCAGTGAAAAGCGCACAATAACCAAGCGTTATCTCAGTGATGGCAGTGCCGTGGCCTTCACAGACATAATACAGTCCCTCCCTCCCCTCTCAGAAAATGGGAATGAGCTAGTTGAAACATTCACACACAGAGTTAGGAACTGTATTGATGCTGTGGCACCAAAGGTAACTAAAATAATCTCTGGTAAAATTAAGATGCCCTGGAGAAACACTCCATCTATTGTAAAATTTAGGCAAGATTGTAGGCAGGCTGAGAGACGTTGGCGAAAGTCAAAATTGCAAGTACATTTTGATATTTATAAAACAACATTGCAGAATTACAACAGTGAAGTGAAATCAGCAAGGAAAAACTATTTCTCTACCTTAATCAATTCATCCAATAATAACTCAGCTGTCTTGTTCAGAAGCATAGATCAGCTAGTAAACCCCACCTCCTGTGTCTTCCCTGAGACTGTTTCAGTTGAAAAATGTGAGGAGTTTGCTATATTTTTTAGGGACAAGATTACTAGTATAAGGCAGAACATAGCAACAAGCACTAATAGACCATCCACCCTTATATCAGTTACTCAGCCTAACTTTAATATGTCTTATTTCCAAGAAGTTGACATGGTAACACTACTTGATGTGATTTCATCACTAAAATCCTCTACTTGTGAACTGGACCCTTTACCAACAAGCTTTTTCAAGCAGGTTCTGAGCTCATTAGCAAATGAAGTTCTAACGATTGTTAATCAGTCTCTGCAATTGGGAGAATTCCCTAAAATTTTTAAAACTGCAATGGTTAAACCACTATTAAAGAACAGAAATCTTGATCCCACAATTCTTAATAATTATCGACCTATATCTAACCTTTCCTTTCTTAGCAAAATCATTGAAAAAGTAGTGTCAATCCAGTTGAATGACTATGTCAAAGTAAATCAAATAAATGACACTTTTCAATCTGGTTTCAGAGCTCTCCACAGCACTGAAACAGCCCTAGTTAAGGTAGTAAATGACTTGAGATTGAATAAGGATGCAGGCAAACTCTCAGTCCTTTTTCTGCTAGATTTAAGTGCCGCTTTTGACACCGTTGATCATGAAATACTTCTTGATCGACTACAGAGCTGGGTAGGCCTTAGTGGCTTAGTCTTAGACTGGTTTAGATCGTACCTAACTGGGCGTGATTACTATGTAGCATTAGGTACCTCTTCCTCCACACATCAAAAAATAACTTGTGGCGTCCCCCAAGGATCAATTCTTGGGCCGTTACTATTCAACCTATATATGCTTCCGTTACCACACATCATTAATAAACATGGTATTAGTTATCATCAATATGCAGATGACACTCAACTTTATATTTCGCTAGAACCTAAAGCCCTAAAATCAATTTGCTCACTGTTTGACTGCATAGATGATATACAGACATGGATGTCTGACAATTTTCTGCAGTTAAATAAACAGAAGACAGAGGTTCTTGTTCTTGGCAGTGATTCACAAAGGAATGATGTCCAGACTTATTTAAATCAAATAAATCTGAAAGCTAGACAATGTGTTAGGAACCTGGGCGTCACCTTTGATAATGAGCTCAGCTTCAAATCACACATCATGACTACATGCAAGACAGCTTACTTTCATCTTCGAAACATCGCTAAGGTCCGAGATATGCTCTCTCCTGCTGACAGTGAAAAACTTGTCCATGCATTTATCACATCAAGGCTAGATTATTGTAACGCTGTTCTATCTGCTCTTCCAAAGAGCTCTATTTCGCACCTTCAGCGAGTTCAGAACGCGGCTGCAAGGGTTCTGACCCGCAGGAGAAAGAGAGATCATATTACACCTGCACTCCACTCACTGCACTGGTTACCTGTCAGCTTTAGAATAGATTTTAAGGTTCTAGTCATGGTTTTTAAATGTCTTCATGGTCTTGCCCCTCTTTACCTAAGTGAAATGATGGTTAGATATGTTCCAGTCAGGTCTCTCAGGTCTTCAAACAGTAATCTACTGGTGATTCCTAAAAGCCGATTAAAGATTGGCGAGGGTGCTTTTAGCCACTATGGCCCAAAGCTCTGGAATTCTCTTCCTGAAGAGCTCAGAGGCATTTCATCCTTGCATAGTTTTAAGAGCAGTCTCAAAACATTCCTGTTTAGATCCGCTTTTAGTTAAGAAACTCTATCTTAATAGTTTTATCTTACTTACTTTACTTTTTATTATCTTACTTCACTTTTTACTTTTATGTTATTTTAATATTTTTATCTTTAATTTCTTTTAACATTTTCTTTTTGTCTTTTTGTCTTTGTCTTATCTCCTTTTAATGTTTCTTTTATTTATACTGTAAAGCACTTTGAGTTACATGTATGTATGAAAGGTGCTATACAAATAAAGATTATTATTATTATTATATTATATTATATGAAAAACAGGATGCTATCTCTGAAGAAAACATAGCAATTAGTCCATTATAACTCAAAAGTCAAAACAACCATAATACTACAGGGAATTATGTCACCCAAAATTGAACATAAATACATCTCATCTTTGCACATATGCTATCGTGCTCTCTTCTGAAGTAAGGTACGGTATTAAAGTAATCTATTTTGACTTTTGGAAGTCTAAAATGTTTATTATGGTTAATTTGTCATTAGTGTTATTCAACTGCAAAAATTGCATTTACATTTACATTGTAACAATGTATTAATTTATAACACTTCAACAGAACTTAAATACAATCCATTGTTTTACAGGTGTTATGACAAATGACTGCCAACATGACTTCAATTCAGTCTGTGTCATCAATGAATGAAACATTTTTTCAGCCCACATTTTACATTAGTGGACTTTACAACATTCCACATGCAAAGTACTACTATGTGTTTCTAGGCTTTGTGTATGCTGTAACTGTTTTAGGGAATTCTTTTATAATGGGAACCATCTACCTGGCACGCAGCTTACACACTGCAAAGTATGTAGCTGTCTTCAACTTGGCCTTCTCTGATCTGTGTGGAAGCTCTGCGCTCATTCCAAAGCTTCTGGACATGTTTCTGTTTGACCATCAGTACATATCATATGGAGCATGTCTGGCAAATATGTTTTTTGTTTTATTCTTTATGACTCTGCAGTCTCTTACTCTGGTTACAATGGCCTATGACAGACTGGTTGCTATATGTTTTCCTCTGAGGTATCATGCTATTGTAACCAAAACTGCTATGAGTGTGATCATAGGTGTTATGTGGTTTGTATCTGTAACTATCAATGCTCTCCTTGTATCTCTGATTACCAGACTGTCCTTCTGTCGATCTACTACAGTTAACAGCTATTTCTGTGATGTTGGCCCTCTCTTTACTTTAGCCTGTAATGATACATCTATAAATTCCATAATGGGTTTTGTCTGTACAGCTGCTCTGCTTTACATTCCAATGATACTGATAACTATATCATATATTTGCATTGGTTTTGCATTGCGGAAGATTGCACACGTTCAGCAAACCAAAGCCATGAAAACCTGCACCTCCCATGTCATATTAGTGGCTTTGTTTTATGTACCAGTTTTAAGTGTGTACACCACATCTTTTACTACATCTATAGATTCAAATATCTGGATAATCAATACAGGCCTCACACAAACTCTTCCATCCATGTTAAATCCAATCATATACACTCTAAAGACAGAGGAGGTAATGCAGGCTATTAAAGTACTCTACAAAAGATCCAATGTGAAGTCCCCAAAAAGATAATTCGTTGTGAAGACTTGAACCAACACAAATATTGCACAATAAATTGAAGTGTGGGACAAATTAAAATTGTTCCAGTACAGGCTGAAAAGACCTTGAATTATCATCATTTTTTAATATAATGCTCAGGAAAATTACATATATTTTCCATTAACTAATTGTGTGTACTGTGATTTCTTTTTAGCAATCAAGAGGTTATTAGCTGGAAAATGTACATCACAATGTAATAAATTGTTTTGTATAATTGTTTTAGTAAAATAAATGCGAAATTACAATTAGCATTTATGTTACGTCAGAAAAATTACAATACTGTAGTGATTAATGTGTTTCAGACATTTATTTTAAAAGTTTGATGTCAGTAGATCCAGGGGAAGTCAATACAAGGGCCTTTATGTACTGTACCACACTGTCCCATGGAATGCCACACCACAGTGGAACAATTTATTACATTGGACTTTTTGAAATATTGTAAAGCATTATTAATATCCTGGTAGCACTGCTTTATTTTTGAAAGTGATTTTATACATTTAAATTCCTTATATACACATCTGTGGTTATGTCTTAGAATAAAATTCCCATGTTTATTTATTTTGCAGTACTCTCTTTCATTATGGTGATTAACCATCATGATATCATACATATTGATTAGCACTTGCACCAATTTGATTTAAAAATTTTGACATGACACAGTACATTTTTTGCAGGCTTTAGCCAGAGAGATTAAACAATTCACAAAGATAGTCAGCAAATGTAGACAGTTGATAGCTTCTCTGAAATTATCTGCCACCTCTGTTGAACCTGAAACGTATAAAACAATGGGCTAACTGTCCATGGAAATGTCCTACAAAAGAACCGTTAATCCAAGAACCATTCAAAATTCTTGGGGTCATCCAGACAAAAAGCATTCCCTTTGCTGGGGTATTGGTAGAACATTATTTCATATTATGATTTAAATGGTTAGATTTGGATTTTGTAATAGGATAGGAAACACTCGAAAAAAAGGGGAATACAACAACAAGAGATTAAAATTTTTTCACAGAGCAGCGTACTAGTATATTGAACACTAAGAGTAAAGGCCAGGTGTCCTACGCTAGAAGGCTACACTTGCATAAAGCGAGTGAAGGCGAAGCATTGTCAGATGTATTTGTAATATAGAAACTCTGGGCAACCAGTGACTTCCAGGAAAGTCTGGATAGCAACCGAGGAAGTTTGTTGACGCTGGAGAGACAGATGACCTCCAGGAAAGACTGGCGTGGGTGTATGAGGTTAGTAGCCTCATCCACAGCACTCGCAAGAGGGCACCAGCTCGAGCTACAGAAAGGAACACAAAGCAATATCCCCAGAGTCTCCCGAGAGGGAGGGAGGATGAGAGACTCGGCAGGACGGTCACAACGGTAACGGCCAGGAACGAAGCACGGACAAAGAGATGGCTCACCCAAACAACATTAACAGTGGAGGCATTACAAGTGAAGTGTCATTGTGGAAAGATCTGCAAGAACACAAAAGGGCTTAAGATACATCAAAGCCGAACCAAATGTGGAAAGGAGGAGCCACAGGTGCAGTGCACAGTGGTAGCACCTGGTGAGACGCAGGAGGACTCCAGGCAGGAAGCACCCCACAGTACTGGAGATCTCTCAGCACCTGTGTGTAACTGGCCTTCCCTATATCGGCCCTGGCTCTCTGCGTTGTGTTCTGGTAGTAGTAACAAAGTGATGCAAGTCAGCTGCCCTTGGCGTACCGAGGTTTAGTGTCAACTGTAGTCACAGTCAGGCTCCTCATTCACAAGGAATATGCACCTCTCTCTGCCGTATCCAATGCAGACTCTTTATGACAAAAGTAATGAAGCAAAGTTACACAAACCTCACATCAAATTCATATCAATTAATCATACACAAAACAGAATAACAAATCATACATATATAAACATCAAACATTTTCCCCACCTAAATCATTACATTACTTAAAATCAGTAACCCATAAACAAAAGAAAACATTTACCAACGTGGTATTAGAAATAAAGCGTATACACATACCTGTAGTGAAATAATAATAAAAAAGAAACATCACAGTCTGGCTCCTCATTCACAAGGAATATGCACCTGACATGAAAAGAAGGCAAGTTTAACCATATGTCCGCGAAAATGAAATGGCGGAACTAGCCTCTTAGCGCTATAACTAGCCTGTGTTTAAGCAAATTTTTCAAGCCCTCAAAACGTACACATACAGGTAAAAATGGCACAAAAACTACACAGAACTTCCAACATAACAATTCCTTTAACGTACCTAACTACTGTGGGCAATTAAATCGATGTTGTGAACCCGAAAATGCAAACTATAAATCACACCACATGGAGTACGTACCTCTCTCTGCCGTATCCAATGCAGACTGACGAGAGGCGTAAAAATAAAATAGTGCGTCATCTAATGGTCACCAGAGGTCGTGACACTGCCCAACACAACACTCCCAATATTTGGTGAAATTAATATGCTGCATAGTAAAATAAATTCCATAAACAAAAAAAAAAAATCGCTAAAATTCCTTCTATTTACATGTGTCACCTCAAGACCTCAGAAGGGACCCACTAGATGCCCTGGCCCCAGGGAGCCAACTTCACCCTGCGAGGGAACGAATTCAATGGCCCAAAATGAGCATTGACAAAGATTGGGACCAACTAGACCAAGACCTGGACAAAGTGCTAGAAGCCACACTAGCAGGAACGGCTGAGCAGAAAGTCAATACTCTCACAACAATAACCTACAACCTGGCCAAAGAATGGTTTAGAATTGAGGAGAAGAAAGGTAACATCAAAGCCACATACCAGCCAAGCAGAAGGGAAAGGGAAATGCATCGTCTGAGGGGAGAAATCAAGAATCTCACCAAGCTGTTCAAAAGCGCCTCTGTTGAGGAAAGGGAAGGCATTAAGGATCTGACAAGTCAACTCTGGGAGCGTCTCTGCAGACTCCGAAGAGCAGAAAGTACTCGGAAGAAGAGGAAGGATAAGGAGAACAAAAGATCCCAGTTTACCAAAGACCCCTTCAGATTCACCAGATAACTGCTGGGTGAAGCAAAATCAGGAAGGATGACCAGCCCCAGGGAGGATGTGGAAGCGTTCTTGAGGAACACTCACAATGACGCATCTAGGAACCAGGCCCTGGATGCCAACCCAAGAATTAACAACATAAAACCTCTGGAAAAAGAGCTCAACATCACTGAACCATCTTGGAAGGAAGTCCGAGAGGTGGTGAAGAAGGCCAGAACAGGATCTGCCCCTGGCCCAAGTTGTATACCCTACAAGGTGTATAAGAAATGCCCAATGCTTCTGCGGAGGCTGTGGAAGCTGTTCCGGAGGATCTGGAGAAAGGGTACCATTCCATTATGCTGGAAGAAGGCAGAGGGCTGCTATGTACCAAAGGAGGATAACTCCTCAACTATTGACCAATTCAGAACAATCTCACTACTAAGTGTAGAGGGCAAAATCTTTTCTGTACTGGCCAGGAGGATGACCTCATACATGACAGAGAACGGATATATCAACACCGCTATCCAGAAAGGTGGAATCCCAGGCTTCTCAGGATGCCTGGAACATACCGGAGTTCTCAGTCAGATGATCCG
The DNA here is from genome assembly GCF_052324685.1 of Brachyhypopomus gauderio. Classification (NCBI taxonomy): domain Eukaryota; kingdom Metazoa; phylum Chordata; class Actinopteri; order Gymnotiformes; family Hypopomidae; genus Brachyhypopomus; species Brachyhypopomus gauderio. The sequence goes on along the minus strand of NC_135220.1, from coordinate 20,240,060 downwards.
TGAAGCTAAAGCCAGTAAAGGCAACTTGACTGTTGTCTGGCTGGATTTGGATTATGGATCAATCCCTCATGCCCTATGCCATGTAGCACTAGACCACTACCACATCCCTCAGCACATCAAGGGAATGATCACCAGCTACTTTGGAGGAATCCAACTACGATTCAAGACAGCCGAATTTACAACACAGTGGCAAAGTTTGGAAAAAGGAATCGTGACTGGTTGTACAATCTCCCCCATCCTCTTTCTCATGGGAATGAACCTCTTAATAACAGCTGCGGGAACGGAAGCCAGGGGTCCAAAGATGGAATCAGGCATCTGTCAACCCCCAATAAGAGGTTACATGGATGACCTTACAGTGACGACCACGACCCATGTAGAGGCAAGGTGGGTGTTAACTGTTCTGGACCACATGGCAACGTGGGCCAAGATGAAGTTTAAGCCGAAGAAATCCAGGAGCATGGTGATCAGGAATGGGAAGGTGACCAGCAGGTTCAAGCTGTATGTGCAAGAGGAAGTGATTCCATCGATAGAGAAGAATCCAATCAAGTGCCTTGGAAAGTGGTTCGATGAATCACTGAAGGACAGGAACAGCATTGCCAGCACAGAAAAGCAGATGGAGGAATGGTTGAGAAGGATCGAGAAATCAGGGCTCCTGGGGAAGTTTAAAGCATGGCTCTATCAACACGGACTGTTACCAAGACTCATGTGGCTGCTGACTGTGTATGAAGTCCCAATGACGTGTGTGGAAGGAGTGGAGAGGAAGATCAATAAGTACCTCCGGAAGTGGTTGGGAATCCCTCCAAGCTTTACTTCAGTAGGCCTCTATATAAGATCAGGGCAGCTCCAACTCCCACTGTCATCTGTGGTTGAGGAATACAAAGTGGAAAAGTTCAGAGTCGTAATGACATACAGAGACTCTCAGGATGAACAAGTCAGACATACCGGCATTACTACAAGATCAGGACGCAAGTGGGCAGCTGACGCATCTGTTGCACAAGCTGAGAGCATGCTGAAACTTCGTGACGTCATTGGGGTGCCATGCATAGGAAGACAGGGCCTTGGAACCTCCCATTTCCAACAGTGGAGGAAGGCAGGAACTAGGGACAGAAGAGCCATGATTCAGGAGGATGTACGGAATCTGGAGGAAGAAAGACGAAGGTCAAGGGCAGTGGAGCTAGCTTCACAAGGAGCCTGGACCAGATGGGACCTCTCCATGAGGAAGATCACCTGGGTGGACCTGTGGAGACATTCCGCATTTCCTTCCTGCTGAGATCAGTGTATGACACACTCCCAACCCCAACAAACTTGCAAAGGTGGGGCCTGAGAGAGGACCCATTGTGCAGGCTTTGCCAAGAGAGGGGCACCATGGCACACATCCTCTCTGGGTGTAAAACAGCACTAACCCAAGGAAGGTACAGGTGGCACCACGACAAGGTGCTCATGACACTGGCTAACACCTTAGAGCAGGAGAGGAAACGTCAACCACTGTGGAAAATGACAGCAATCCAGTTTGTAAGGGAGGGGGAAAAGCCACCAACCACAGCAATAACAAGAATTAGTCTGCTACAGAAGGCCCAAGCATGGAAAATGAAGGTCGACCTTGGAGCAAGGCTGAAGTTCCCCAAGGTTGTTCAGACAACCCTTAGGCCGGATGTGGTACTGTGGTCGGAAGACGCAAAAAAGGTCATCCTCATTGAACTTACAGTCCCATGGGAGGAGGGGAGAAGGGATGGCAGGCATGGCTTTTCCCAGTCGAGGTCGGCTGTAGAGGATTCCCGGCGAAGTCAGTATGGAAAATGCTTACAGCCATTGGAATGACAGGAAAGGAGAGAAAGGCAGCAGCTCGCAGGATGGGGGAGGCAGCAGAAAGGGCCTCTTGCTGGTTATGGAGTAGGAGAGAGGAGCTGGGCTGGAAGCCAGGAGGAGGAGATGGGCAGTGACTTGGCCACCACTGCCGGCCCGCCATCAGGAGGGTGTTGTGGATAAGGGTTGAAACGCCCAGTGAACGATGGGTACCACCTGATGACATCAAATCCTCCTGGCCAAGGCTACACTTGCATAAAGCGAGTGAAGGCAAAGCATCGTCAGATGTATTTGTAATATAGTGAGCTTATGGATCTTCTTATAGTTTTTCCAGCCCTGGGTCAAAACAGGGAGGCTGATTCCGGGATGTCTCAAAGGGTCAGGCAACAGGTGTGACCAATAAGAATTCATGTTTTTTGATAGGCAGATGCAGCTGTATTGTAACATAACATTAGGAAATTGTACAGGTGGCCATTTAGAGCATGGCATGGCTGAGGTAAGAATGACCAGGGAAAAACAAGGGAAAAACACATGCCTACACAAAATAACAAGGACTAATGAGGACAGGTGGAATCAGTGAGGGGTGGAGAAGAAAATAAGGGGCAGAAATACTGAAACCAAAACATAGAAAAACATGGAAGCCATCAAGCAAGCTGCTCATCTAAATTTGCTAGCTAAATTAGCTACTCAGCTAGTTCAGTGTTTCTCAACCTTTTTTCAGTTTTTTTCAGTTGTGGCACACTTTATATGCATGCAAAATTTTAAGGCACCCCAGTGTACAATGGGGGGGGGCTTGGTGAACGTTAGTTGTCAACGGGGGGGGGGGGGGGGGGGTGTAAAATGGATGCAAATTAAGTATTATATCGCGATCTATTGATCGCCGGCAGTGATGCCGGTAACGCGTTACTTAGTAACGCGTTACTGTAGTCGGACTACTTTTTTCAGTAACGAGTAGTCTAACGCAACTACTATTTAAAAACTAGTAGTCAGATTAAAGTTACTTATCTAAAACATCGTGCGTTACTATTTCTGCATTTCGGGGGAACGTAGGTTATATTTATTCATTCTTATTTTTTGGCTACACGTTTCTTACGCGGTTACGTCATCTCTGCTCTGCGGCGCCAAAGTCAGATGGAAGGAGAGGTTCGCCTTTAGCAGCTGGAAATACAGGCATTATTTTGATTTTATTTCGGCTAAGGAAGACAACATTAAGGTCCTGGCGACAGAGTGCTGTCTACTTTCAAAAACACAACGTCAAACCTGAAAAAAAAAAAAAAAAACCGGGGCTTGGCGGCGAACGTAAATTGTTACCGGGCGGGGTGTAAAATTGACTAAATTCAGTATTATATCGCGATCGATCGATCGCCGGTGGTTGGCGCCAGATCGAACTAGTAACTCATTGAATCATAGATGTGGATCAGAGGTAAATAAACTGGATTTTTTTTTCGGCGTGAGATATCGGAAGTGTGGCGTAAGCGTGTGAAGACAGTCAAATGCGTGTGTCTCAATGCGTGACAGTTGGCAACCCTGTAAGTGGGCGGAGTTGAACAGAAAGACTGTCTTATTTATTTATTTAAAAAACATGTAAGCCTATTTCAAGAAAAAGTTTACAAATGCCAGTGTCATTTTTGATGTTCCGGTTAAAATACATGTCAATAAAGTGAGTATTGGCAGAACTGGTAGTCATTTTCATGTTATAGGGGCGGGGGATCAGCCTCTGCTGAAAGTAACTAAAAGTAATCTAACTTAGTTACTTTTAAAAGCAAGTAGTCAGTAACTTAACTGAGTTACTTTTTAAAGAAGTAGTCAGTAGTCAGTAGTCGGATTACTGTTTCAAAGTAACTATGGCAACACTGATCGCCGGTGGTTGGCGCCAGAGCGAACTAGTAACTCATTGAATCATAGATGTGGATCAGAGATAAATAACTAATGCCCGGTTCACACTACACAATTTTAGGCTGGTTTTTCAGTGGCCGACAGTCGCCGACTGTTTTTTGTAGATCGCCAACAGAAATTGTGGTTGTGTAGTGTGGTGCGCAGAGTGGTCGCCAACTCATCACAGATGACCGGCAGATATCTAGCATGTTTAATATCTAGCCCAGTCAGCGACTGAGTCAACAGCAGCGTCTAGCTACAGTCTATAGCCTACTTGGATACTGCTTCATGTGCAGTAAACTGAATTTTTGATAGTTTAACCATATGCTGCATATGGTATCCGTGGCGGCCATTTTGAGACATTCTTTACATTTTTCAGATTCTCGTACTAGTACACTTTAACACTAGTTATCTCAAGTTATAGGGCAGTCATGGCCTGGTGGTTAGGGAACTGGTCTGGTGACTGGAAGGTCGTGGGTTCTATTTCCAGACCTGAGACCATGACTGAGGTGCCCCTGAGCAAGGCCCTTAACCCTCAATTGCTCACTTGTATAAAAATGAGATAAAAATGTAAGTCGCTCTAGATAAGGGTGTCTGCCAAATGCCATAAATGTAAGTTGTATGGAGAGGATTCAGTGCCAATTGGAAATGTAATGGCTACTAGGCAAAAATGGAAATGCAATCCACAAAATGCATTGCTTTTCCATACAAACATGCAGAAAACATGCCAAAATGAAATGCAAAAGCACTATTACATTTCAATGCACTTTATCTCTTTATTGAAAAACAATACACACGAATTTGCATTTAAAACCAAAACGCTGAGTTTGTGCCAGAATTGCATATAATACAGCTCGAAATGTAATCACGGCACAGAGGTATTGCTTTTCACCGTACGGTATTTCAGACATAAATGTCTCCTTTAAATGTACTGATCACGAGATTGATTTAAACACTGATGTGATGAAAACATGCCACAATGAAAAGTAAAAGCTCCAGTGTGTGTGGATTTGTATTTAAAGAAAGAAACACTGAATTCGTGCCAGAAGCCATCTTGAAATGCAATCGACTGAACGTCATTGTATTCCACTGTGTGTCTCTGCGAAGCTGTATTCGTGCCAGAATGAAATCTAATCACTGTCCAATAGGAATGCTCACCTGAATTTGGGATGGGGCTTAGACTCCAGTCAGAAGCAATCGCTCGTAGTTGGACTTGAAAGCAGCAGAAATGTCTTTTCACGACAGAATAAAAGAGGAAATAAATAGTCTAATTGGACAAATTGAGGCTGGTGCAGTTACAGACGACTACGTGCTTAATTAAGCTGAAGGTGCTGGACAATATTGAAAATGGACCTTGAAAGTGTCGTACATGTGGTTGAATTCCACCTTGTTAAAGGTGGATGAACCCTGCAAACAGCGCTGAAGAGCGAAACGCGACCTCGACCCGCCACAGCGGAGCCCCCGTGATTGCTACCCGTATTTTCCAGATTATAAACCGCTACTTATTCCCTCACGCTTTGAACCATGCGACTTATAATGAGGTGTTAGATGTTTCTTCACCCGTCAGGGGTGGAACAGAAAGTTAATCAGGTGGTAGGACAAAATTGTAAATCAAAGAAGAAAGTGCTCATTTTCATTTAACTCATGCAAGCAGCAGGCACGACGGAGAATTTTTTCCAAACGAACGTGTTGTGCCGAATTCCGAGTCCACTCGTTTGCACACGCATAAAAACGCTACAGATGATATTCTGGAGTTACAGTGATTTTAACTTAGTTCATTGAGCACTCTAGTTTTGTTCTAACTAGATATTTAGACATAATACTTCTGTAATACTGCAAAGTCGTGGTCAGAGGTGAACTTCGTATAGCCAGTGTGTATTTTATTTAAAATAATTAACACCCCAGTGGCGTGCACACATAGACATCAGGTGGAACTCTGCCCTTTATCAACGGAAGTGCCCTTTTGCCCTTTTGAAAAGGAAAGCCCTTTTCTTTTATCTGGCTAAAACTAAATAACACATGTATGTCATGTTTTTGATATTCAATCATAATTATGGTAAAAAGTTGTAAATAAATAACTTTGATAAGTTTTAATTATGATCACAATTCTGATATTGAAAGTCAAATTTATGAGTTTATCTCTTTATTTGTCAACTCTCCCCGTTACAGCTGTAGTTTTAATAAATTCTTTAAGTGCAATACCTCATATATGTTCAAGTATAATTGTAACGTTCTGCGCGGGGCAGAACAGGGAAGCGGACACAATCGCTGAGGAGAGCGAGATTTATTCAAGGAAATTCCAAAAGCAGAGTCGTAATACTTGGCGCAGGTCATATCGGGAAGGCAGTCCATACAAGAAATATACACGGCATAGATACGGACAAGGAAAACAACAAAGCAGACTAACTCAGGGAGGACAGGCAAAATACATGAAATACAGGTAACACAAAAGCGCAAACTACAAACGGCAGTACTCACGAAGAACAAGTAGGAACAAAAAGACCGATACAGACATGGGAGACACAGGGACTATTATACACAGAACTAAACTAGGGACAGGTGATGACAATGACACAGGGGCGTGGTAACAAACGAGGAATCATCAAAATCAACGAGCAGGGCAGGACAAACAGGCAGGGAACACAGACATGAAGGAACCCAGAGTGACAGCTACGAGAGGGGGCATTGCCCTACGTGACAGAACCCCCCCTCAAAGCGTGCCACTCCGGGGCAGGACTGGGCAGAACAGGACATGGGACCTGGGGCATGGCAGGGACAAAGACAGGGGACAAGGAGACTGGCCAAGTGCTGGACAGGGACGTGGTACGACACAGGACACAGGGAGGCTGGACAGGGCCAGGGCGAGGCACAGGAGCAGGGCCAGACAGGACAGGACCGGGGACAGACACGGGAGTGGGGCCAGGGGACAGGGCAGAGGCACACACGGAGGCAAACACGGCTTGGACAACTGAGACTGGGACAGGAACAAAGTGGGTGATGACTTGGGGAACAGACACGGGGACAGGGACCTGGAGGAACCGACCAGACACAGACACAGGGACGGGCACAAGGACACGAACAGGTACACACACAGGGACTGGGACCAACACAAAACCAGGGACAGAACATGGGAGCAAGGGGAACATGGGCAAAGAGACGGGGGCACAGGGCAGAGCAGGGGGCACAAAAAGTCCAGGCCCAATAGAGGGCAGCACAGTCTCTGGGGTTACAGGCGCGGCTGGGCGGCGGGCAGCGGGAACTGGAGCCGGCAGACGGGCAGCGGGAACTGGAGCCGGCAGACAGGCAGCGGGAACAGGCAGCGTCCGCTGGCGGGCAGCGGGAACAGGCAGGGTCCGCTGGCGGGCAGCGGGAACAGGCAGGGTCCACTGGCGGGCAGCGGGAACAGACAGGGTCCGCTGGCGGGCAGCGGGAACAGACAGGGTCCGCTGGCGGGCAGCGAGAACGGGAACCGGCGTGGACGAACTCTCCTGGGTCGCGGGGACAGGAACCGGCGTGGACTGCCGACGAGCAGCGGGGACAGGAACCGGCGTGGACTGCCGACGGGCAGCGGGAACTGGAACCTGAGGTGAGGATATGCGCTCGAGGGGCGGAGCTGCCAAGCCGACGTCCTCGGGGGGCGGAGCCGCCATGCTGACGTCCTCGGGGGGCGGAGCCGCCATACTGACGTCCTCGGGGGGCGGAGCCGCCATACTGACGTCCTCGGGGGGCGGAGCCGCCAAGCCGACGTGGCCAGTACTCCCCCCCAAAAAATACTTGGGGGTGTCGTGTGGAGTAGCTGGCGGGATCAGCGGCGGTAGGTCCTCTTCCTCAGGGTCCTGGGTGAGCCTGGAAGAATACACAGACACAGAAGCCCCTCGGTGGCTCTCTCTGCGACAGCTCCGCCTCCTTTGAGGCGTCGGGAGCTCGCAGAAGCCATCAAGAGCCAACCGAGGGTTAAGCAAACGCCTGTCTGTGCACTCAATCCGTCTGCCCGCGACTTGTACTACAGGTTTCTCCTCCCTATAGTTATCAAGCCGGGCAGACACGTAGCGCTCAACAGGAGTCTCGACGCGAAAGCCAGTCGAAACCGAAAGTGACTGAGCCTTCGTTGGTGCGCGTCGAGACTTCCGTGTTCCCACAGCGCCAGGGGAATGTCTGTCTCTGGTTCGTTTACGCTGCGATATCGGAGAGTTGAACTAGACCGAACCAGCCAACATCTCATCGCAGCGATTAAACTCACCAGAGTCTCGCTCCCTCGCTGTGTCCTTGTACGATCGGTCTTTATGTAACGTTCTGCGCGGGGCAGAACAGGGAAGCGGACACAATCGCTGAGGAAAGCGAGATTTATTCAAGGAAATTCCAAAAGCAGAGTCGTAATACCGGGCGCAGGTCATATCGGGAAGGCAGTCCATACAAGAAATATACACGGGCATTGATACGGACAAGGAAAACAACAAGGAAAACAACAAAGCAGACTAACTCAGGGAGGACAGGCAAAATACACGAAATACAGGTAACACAAAAGCGCAAACTACAAACGGCAGTACTCACGAAGAACAAGTAGGAACAAAAAGACCGATACAGACATGGGAGACACAGGGACTATTATACACAGAACTAAACTAGGGACAGGTGATGACAATGACACGGGTGTGGTAACAAACGAGGAATCATCAAAATCAACGAGCAGGGCGGGACAAACAGGCAGGGAACACAGACATGAGGGAACCCAGAGTGACAGCTACGAGAGGGGGCGTTGCCCTACGTGACAATAATATGAGATGGCATCAGTGTGGAGGAGCATCTTTGAGCACTACATGGCTAAATGTGGGTGAAATTAATTATGAAATTATGATAGAAAAAATAATGAGTTTGAATCTGAAATTTATGACCACTTTAGCCCAGCGCATTCATTTGATGCAAAGAGATAGCAGGAACAACAGACCAAAATTATTACAATAGCAAAAAGGTCTTTATTAAAACAGAGATATCTCCACAGTTTTGGAGCAACCACCTTAAACGCTCGGTCTCCACGAGTCTTTAGACATGAGCGTGGCACAGACAGTAAACTCAGGTTGTTTGACCTGAGTGATCGCGATGAAGTGTAGGGGTGGAGCAGGTCAGCGACATACACAAGAGCTGTGTTGTGTAGTGCTCTATATGTTAAAGTTAAAATCTTGAACTGGATCCTGAATTCTACAGGAAGCCAGTGTAAGTATTTTAAAATGGGTGTTATGTGAGACCATCTGCTTGACTTGGTCAGTAACCTCGCTGCAGCGTTTTGAATTATCTGTAAACGTCCACGAGCCGATACACTGAGAGATGAAAACAAGCCATTACAGTAGTCTATGCGAGATGAAATAAACGCATGGATCAGCATCTCTAGATCTGCTGTTGAAACCATAGATCTCAGTTTACTGATATTTCTCAAGTAGAAGAAACAGGATCTTGACAGCTGTTTAACTTGAGAATCAAATGCTAAAGACTGATCGAAAATAACTCCCAGATTTTGGAGGCTAGAGTGGACAGCAGAGGAAAGAAGCCCAAGATTTTGCTTAATCGTTTGACTAAGCCTTTCGGGAGCAATGATCAATACCTCAGTCTTGTTGTCATTTAGCTGTAGGAAGTTATTTGAGGTCCATTCTCTGATTGTGTAACGTTCTGCGTGGCGCAGAGCATGGAGGCGGACACAAACGCTGAGAAGAGCGAGATTTATTACAGGGCATTCCATAATCATGGTTGAAGTAGCTGGCAGGGGTCACAACGGGAGAGCCATCCAGATTAGACAGGTAAATGGGCATTTCAAGACTGGACTCAACACAACGGGGAAAACACGAAACGGGTAACTGAAACACAGAGCAGACTACGAAAAACAGCGAACAGGGAGGAACAAAGCATAAGCCGACTGGTAGACAAAACAACCGACAACCAGACAGGGGAAATACAGGGACTATATGAACACGGAACTAAACTAGGTACAGGTGCTAACAATGATGACAGGGGCGGGACTAATGGGCAGGGAATAACAGAAAACACGAGGAACAGACATTGGAGTGACGGCGGGGAGAGGGGGGCATAGCCCTACATGACAGATTGATTGAAGACAATCTAATAGCCTAGACAAACTATGAACCTCACTTGGTTTAAAAGAGAAATAAAGCTGAATATCATCAGCAAATAAATGATAGGAAATATTAAAACTGTAACGTCCGGTGTAGGAGGCAGACACCACGACGTATACGGTGAACATAGAACGTTTATTGACACTTATACGTGGAAGCTCCGGACGGAGCGCGAGCAGCACACACACACACTCACGCTGACACGTAGCTTTAGACAAAGACGAGCACAAGACACTGCGCAAATGCACATTAAATAGATGATTAACACAGACCCTCGTGATCTCGAGACAAGGCACAGGTGCGACTATGAACACGCTCACAAACAACCCACACCCAAGGAAGTACAAACATGGACATAACGACACGCAGACAACGTAGCGGCACGCCCACAGGGAAGGGTTCGGAGCTGTGACCGTGACAAAAACTATTTAAAATCTGCCCCAAAGGTAACATGTACAAAGAAAACAACAAAAGCCCTAAAACTGAACCCTGTGGAACCCCACAGGTTAATGGGGTTGCCTCAGACGTGTAATCTCCCATCGTAACTGAGAAACTTCTCCCAGTGAGATAAGAAATAAACCAATCAAGTGCTGTTCCAGATATGCCCACCCAGTCACATAACCTATTTATCAGTATTTCATGATCAATGGTATCAAACGCAGAACTGAAATCCAGCAGCACCAATACAGAGCAGTCACTGACATCAGCAGACATTAAAAGATCATTTGAGACCCTCAGGAGAGCAGTCTCTGTAGAATGCCTCTTCCAAAACCCAGATTGTAAAGAGTCGTAGCAATTATGATTTTCTAAAACTGTAATCAGTTGGTTTGCCACCACCTTCTCTAAAACTTTGGATAAGAAAGGAAGCTTAGATATAGGCCAGGGCCGGCGCCAATAAATAAGACCCATTTATTTTACAACAATCGCTACATGGTGCCCCCTCGGCCGCTCGACAATCGTTACACGCACCACCCCCCCCCCCCTCCCGCTCAACAACTTATGTTCAAACCCCCCCCCCCCTGCTCAACAACTTACGTTCGCCCCCCCCCCCCCCCCGAAATTTTCTGACGCCCCCTCACTGTATATGTTCTGGCGCCGGCCCTGATATAGGCCTATAGTTCTTAAGCACAGCCGGGTCTAAATTTGATTTCTTTAAAAGAGGCTGAACAGTGGCGTGTTTAAAATAAGATGGAAAGCAATCTGTTAACAGTGAGGAATTTACAATGGCCAATATAGCAGGGCCAACGGTAGGTAAGACCTACATCAGAGAGTTTCGAAGTTTACTGGTAACAAGCAGTTACCAGTTACGGCTCCACCCCCTCAGTCCACTTGCATGGTCAGACTTAGAGTTCTCAACATACATGCATGACTGCATTATTTCATGTTCACTGTGACCCAACCTAATAAGGTGTACTTACAGGCAATGGGTGCAAGTCACCTTTTGTGGAGCTTATCAGTATAGAACATATTCTACAGACACTTCACTCCCTATACAACAAACTGTTCTCTGTTGCAACAATCTGCTATATGGCCCCTTGCGAGGCCCTTCTAAGATTATGTATAAACTTTAATAGTTTAAAGCAGCAATTATTTATCTAATTAATAATTATATATCTAATTTTAATATCAATTTTATTGATGAGCAAAATATACTTTTGCTAATGTTATTGCTAAGCAAAAACTTATTTTCTCAACAATACACAAAACTCAGGGAAGTAAACGAGACACGTGGGAACACTGAGGATGGGGGCATGGTAGACAGAAGGGAAACCAAGGAAACGGAAACTAGGCGTGACAAGGGAAGAGGACAGAATTGGATGCTACAACAACAAAGAAATGTAACACAGGCAGAGAAAGCAGGCTACTTACAAACAATGACCAACAATACAGGGGTGGGTTTCCTGAAACGTTCGTAGCGCTAAGTACTTCGTAACCTTGTATGAAACGTATGAGGTTAAGAAGTACTTAGCGCTAAGAACGTTTCGGGAAACTCACCCCAGAAGACCAAACATCAGGGGGGTATTTCACGAAGCGAGCTAACTCAGTAAGCCCGGCTTTTTAAAAAGCCTGGACTAGACCTTAACAATTTTCAAAACAATTGGCCAATATCTAATCTTCCCTTCCTTGCAAAACTATTAGAGTGCAGTGCAGCCTCTCAGCTAGACCAGGGCTATTCAACTATATTTTTCAGCGGGCCAGATTTGGCAGAGAGCTCTGACCTGTGGGCCAGACAATTTTCAGACCAATTTTCATACCAATACTGTCATAGTGGATGTAAAATAGAGCGTTATTTGTTGACGTTGTACGTAAAATGTTGCAAATAAAATGTTATTTATTTTTACGGCGGTTTATCAGATATTTATTATTACTTATGGGGAGATGGGCTGTGGGCCGGTACAAATTCATTAAAGGGGTGGATCTGGCCCGCGGGCCACCAGTTAAATAGCCCTGGTCTAGACCATCTTGATGTCAGGGCAGGCTTGGATGCCGTTCCCCCAGCCGTCACTGGAGGCAACTGAGTCAGTCCCAGACTTAATCGGCGTAATCACTGCTGAATTTTTTTGGTTATGGGGTCACGCTTTCTCTCTCTTTCTTGGTTATTGCGTTTGTTTGCAAGGTGTCTTGCCACCTTTCTCTCTCTTACTTGTCTTTCACTTATTCGAGTCTCTATCTCCTGTGCTGCTTTCTAGCCAATCTCAAGTTTTCCCCCTACTGTTTTTTTCCTATCCATTTTACCTTTATTTTGGGAAGGATTTTATTTTACTGCGGCGTGTTTTGCCTGCGGCCAGTTACTTCCCCTGGCATTCTCAGTTTTGTTTTAAGCGTTGAGTTTTTCCGCACCCTTTATGTTGCCTTTATTATTTTTCTTTCCCGTTTCTCTACAGTCAAATTTCGTTTCTTACACATTGAATTATCCGCGTTGTTTTGAGTTTATTTTCTACTGTGCTCTCATGTATCTCTCTCACACTGATGATAGGCTTTGCCTATTCCTCTGTCAGCGTGAGCCGGCACTTGGGTCCGCCTCTCACTGTTTTTACATGCGGTGTGTACTTGTTGGTACCACCGCATTACACTTGAATGCCATTAATTATTTGAAGTTTTTCAGTCTGTCTTCAGAAAGTCAGCACATAAACTGCACTAGTCAGGGTGGTTAAAGATCTGCTCATTGCTACTGACCAGGGGATGCTAATCTTGCTGATTTTATTAGACATTTTCAGTCTGTCTTCAGAAAGACAGCACATAAACTGCACTAGTCAGGGTGGTTGTGCCTGTGCCTCAGAAAGTTCTCACTCATCCATGCCCTTACATCTCTCAACACTGCCTCTAATAATGTCACAAAGAGGGAGCAGTAGGGTGACCAGATTTGGGTTTCTGAAAAGGAGGACACCTATTTTGCCAGGGGGGTGGGTGTCATCGGTGTATCGGTGTATGATATGACATCTGTGATCAGATGCAAAGCACTTTTGTAAGTCGCTCTGGATAAGAGCTTCTGCTAAATGCCGTAAATGTAAATGTGGTTAACGATCTGTCATTGCTGCTGACCAGGGGATGCTAAACTTGCTGATTTTATTAGACCTCACAGCAGCTTTTGATACAGTCTGCCATAGCCTGCTATTAGCCAGGCTCTCGACTTTCCACAGGTGTTCCACAGAGCTGTTTAAGGTCCATTGGTCTTTATACTATATCTGCTCCCTAGGGTGACCAGACGTCCTCTTTTTCCCGGACATGTCCTACTTTTGAGACCTAAAAAAATCCGGGGGGGGAATTTCAAAATCGTCTATGATTTTATTTGATTGCCTCAAACATAATACATGTACAGTGCATTGTGATTAGAATTGCCACTCTATTAATTGTTCCATTTCACTCCATTCCAGGTTTCTCTGTATCACAAATTAGTCACGCCCTTCTCCTCAAATCTATCTACTTTACATTGTGTGTGTGTGAAGAAGAAAGTATGGGCCTGCAGGGTTGCCAACTTTTGACGTTCGCTTGGAGTGAGATTTTAACCTGGAGCCGGTGGCGAGTGTATTTTGTTGAGCGGAGGGGGGGGGGGGGGGGGGGGGGGGGTGGCGAACGAAAGTTGTTGAGCGGGGTGGGGTGGGGTGGGGTGGGGTGGGGGGTGGGGGGGGGGGGGCTGGCGAACGTAAAATGGACACAGATTCAGTGTTATATCGCCGGTGGATGGCGCCAGAGCTAGCGAACTAGTAACGTGTTGAATCATATATGTGGATCTGAGGTAAATAAACTGGATATTTTTTTTCGGCGTGAGATATTGGAAGTGTGGCGTGAGAGCGTGTGAAAACGGTCAAATGCGTGTGTCTCACGCTCAATGCGTGAGAGTTGGCAACCCTGGGCCTGCCAGTCTACCCCCGACTGTTTACAAGGGACGTACAAGTGTATGTTTACGGAGGAGTTTAAAGAAAAATTCATGTGCTTTTGCCAGGGTCGTGATCCGTATGTGACAGAGTGCTTGATGTGTACGGCAGCCACAGACACCATTTCATTTGTGTCATATCATACACCGATGACACCACCCCCTTCCTTGGCAAAAAGGGTGTCCTCCTTTTCAGAAACCCAAATCTGGTCACCCTACTGCTCCCTCATGGTGACATTATTGGAGGCATTGTTGGAATATGTTATGTTTCTCACTTACATACCTTTTAATAAGTAATAAAATGATAGAACTCTGACAAGGTTCTCATTTTAACGTCCTTTACTTTGCAACGGGGGATAACACAAGACAAGTATCCATTCGCGGATACGGCACTAATTACATGTGCATGTAAACATCCGTGACATGAAATAGTGCCTTTTAAGTAAAATTGAATAAAGTCAATACATAACAATTCCTCCCTTCCAACTTTGAGGCACTCAATGAGAATTAAACAAAACTAAAGAAGCCCACTTAATTATTCATCGAACATTCGAAGGAAAATATTAACCTTCATTTTTAAATGTATTAACCATTCAATATTATCACTGTTATCATTATTTATCTTTAATTAACCCTTAACGATAGCAATTTTACAAATCAAGTCTGTCCGGTGGTTTATGTATCCTCATAGGATATCGACGTCCTAGAGAATCAGGCACACTTGAGGGTGGGGCATTGCCAATAGTCACTGAAGTGGGACTGTTCTCCTCGTTTGACATGTTCGGTGTTGAATTGTCCTCTTGCCTAGTGGGCAAGATGGTTGTCACAGATTGGGTGGAGTCATTTCCTGGTGACGCATCCAAGAGTTGATCAACATGCCTGCGCCATACGTCGTTAGGCTCCACACTCACAGTGTAAGAGAGTGGGCCTGTTTGTGACAGGATTTGAGCCTGTTGCCACTTGTTATTTGGGTTACGATAGTCTCTAGCCAGAACTTTTTGTCCAATGTCAAAAGATCTCAGTTTCCATTGTTGTTGAACAGGTGAACACTGTTTGATTGTAACATGTTGGCGGATGTCTGGTTTCAGTAAGTCCAAGCGAGACCGTAGATTCCGTCCCAGAAATATCATTGCAGGAGATTGTCCAGTTGTTGCGTGTGGAGTATTTCTATATGTCAAAAGAAAGTTGGCTATTTTCTGCTGCAGGGGCACTTCCTCCTTCCTGCTTGCCTTCATAGACTGTTTAAAAGTCTGTACAAAGCGTTCAGCCAATCCATTAGTTGCGGGGTGGTGAGGAGCAGATGTAATGTGTTTTATGCCATTGCTTTTCAGGAACGCTTGAAAGTCTTCACTGGTAAACTGTGTACCGTTATCACTCACTAACTGGAGTGGGTATCCAGTGCGCGCGAATAACATTCTGAGCTGGTCAACCGTTGTTGATGTGGTAGCTTTGTTCATAGTGAAAATCTCTGGCCATTTTGAGTGTGCATCAACCACTAGAAGAAACATGCAGTCCACGAATGGTCCTGCAAAATCCACGTGTATGCGCTGCCATAGGGCTGTTGGCCATTCCCAAGTGTGAACCGGGGCAAGCTGGGGTTGGCGCAAGGTCTGGTGGCAACCTGTACATGTTTTAACAAGAGCCTCAATTTGGTTATCAAGGCCCGGCCACCACACATAGCTCCTTGCAAGGCTTTTCATTTTGACTACCCCCATGTGTCCATCATGCAGCGAGTTTAGCACGTGGGAGCGCAGTTTGGGTGGTACAATAACACGAGTTCCCCACATGACACAACCTTGGCACACAGTGAGTTGATCTTTTCTTGTAAAATAATCAGAGAATTCATTATCTACTTGTGTTGGCCAACCATTTATAGTTAGATCATATACCTTTGAAAGCAGAGGGTCGTTTCTTGTTTCTTTACATATTTGTTTACTGGTTACAGGGAGAGGTTCCATTTGCAGCATGTGAAGGGTCAACGTAGGGTCGGTGTCTTTTCCTGTGATGGGCTGTGGCAGGCGAGACAGTCCATCTGCATTTCCATGCTGCTTTGTTCCCTTGTGTTCAATCGTGTACGTGTGAGCCCCCAGAAAGGGAGCCCAACGTTGAAGATGAGCTGCTGCCATTACGGGGACACCTTTATGAGGACTAAAAATGGAGAGTAATGGCTGGTGATCTGTAATCAGGGTAAAATGTTTACCATACAAATATTGGTTAAACTTTTTCACTCCCCACACTAAACTCAGGGCTTCTCTGTCTATTTGTGCAGTTACATTCTGCAGGTGACAAAAACCGAGATGCAAAAGCGATAGGGCGTTCTGAACCATCAGCCATTTTGTGTGACAAAACTGCACCAATACCATAAGGTGAGGCGTCACAAGCTAGACGCAAAGGCAACATTGGGTCGTAGTGTGTCAACACTTTGTCTGAGATTATGAGTTTTTTTGCCTTTTTGAATGCCTGTTCGCAGTCCTTTGACCAACTCCATTTAGCGTTTTGGTGCAGCAGTGCATTGAGTGGGTGCAACACAGTTGAGAGATTGGGCAAGAACTTGTGATAATAATTAACAAGGCCAAGGAAAGAGCGTAGCTGACTTACATTTTCCGGCTGCAGAGAATTCACTATGGCCTCTATTTTGTCTCGAGTTTTGTGTAGACCATTTTTGTCTATTTTGTGTCCACAGTACTCAATACATTCTTTGAAAAACTCGCATTTCTTTTTATTTACTTTCAGTCCATACTCCTCAAGTTTTGTCAGAACTAAGTTTGTCTAAGTTTGTCAGGTGTGACTCTTTGTCTGGGTCAGTAACGAGGATGTCGTCCAAGTAACACTGTGTACCTGGTATCCCTTGTAGCACCTGGTCCATTGCACGTTGCCAGATTGCTGGGGCACTTGTGATGCCAAACACCAGTCTGTTGTACTGGTAAAGACCCTTATGGGTATTTATGGTGAGGTACTTGCATGAACTTTCATCCATCTCCATTTGTAGGTAGGCCTGAGCAAGGTCTATCTTTGTGAAATGTTCACCATTTGCTAAAGATGCAAAAATGTCATCTATGCGAGGAAGTGGATATTGGTCTGCATGCAGTACAGGGTTAACTGTTACTTTAAAGTCACCACAAATGTCTGATGACTTTTTGGCCACTGGTACAATTGGGGTTGCCCATTCAGACCAGTCCACTTTGGATAATATTCCTTGGTCCATGAGATGTTGCAGCTCAGCTTCGACCTTTGGGCGTAGTGCATATGGGACAGGGCGTGCTTTGTGGAACTTTGGTTTTACATCTTTTTGAAGTTCCAAATGTGCTTTTGTGTTTCATGGTTCCTATGCCCTCACTGAACACGGTTGCATGTTTGTCTAGTATCTCTGACAACTGCTTTCCGTTTGACTGTTTGGAGGCAATACGCATAGTCTTTATTTCTTGCCAATTCAGTTTAATTTGCCTGAGCCACTGATGGCCAAACAGTGGGGCACCTCCCTCTTTCAGTACAAACAGTTCTAGGTTGCACGTTTGATTTTTGTATTTCACCTTTACTTTCAGTTTTCCCAGAGGTACAACTCTTTGGCCAGTGTAGGTTTTCAATTTCACACTTGTGCGAGAGAGCTTCATTTCTGGGAAATTTTGTAGGTAGTCTTTCTTTGATATGATTGACAGAGCAGAGCCTGTGTCTAACTCCATTTTTAATGGCACTACATTAACTTTTGGTGTAAGCCAGATCACATCCCTGTGGTCCACTTCAGTTGCAAACAATCCAAGACAGCACAGCTCATCCTCACTTGAACTATTGGACTGTGTCTGTTCCACTCTGTGAACTTTTTGTCCCTTCTTAGCATATGATTTGTCATTCTTTTCATATTTCGCTTTACACATTTTCTGTATGTGCCCTCTTTTATTACACTGTCTGCAGTCCTTGTCTTTAAACCAACATTCAGCAGGGTCATGTGACTGTTTACCGCATCTGAAGCAGGGTTTTGATCTGGTATTTCGCTGTTTAGCATTAAGTTTGAACACGGAGCACGTGGTGGAAGATTTACCTTGTAGTTCAGAAGCGTCCTTCGCTGCTGTTTCCACCGACACTGCAATGGCCACCGCTCGCTTAAGTGTGAGCTTATCGATGGTCAACAGTTGTTTTTGAATGCTCTCGTTGTGCAGTCCGCAGATGAAACGGTCCCTCAGCGCATCTGCTAGGCCGTCTCCGAATTGGCAGTGTTCCGACAGTCTCCTCAATTCAGCGATGTACTCAGACACTGACTCTGTTTTTACCTGGTTTCTCTTGTGAAACCTGAAGCGCTCGGCGATCACTAATGGCGCTGGGTTCAGGTTGTTTTTGAGTGTTCCTGTTATCTCATCAATAGTTTTGTCCACAGGTTTAGCCAGAGCGGTGAGATTTCGCAGTAAGTTGTAGGTTTTCGCGCCCATGACACTCAAAAGAACGGCCACTTTTCTCTCGTCTTCAATCGCGTTTGCAAGGCAATATTGGTCAAATCTTTCTACATACGTTGTCCAGTCCTCCTCTGAACTATCAAATGAGCCTAAATGTCCAATAAATGTCGACATTTTTATTTTTATTTTTCACTCACTTTCACCGTCTGATGCTAGCTTCGCGGGATGAGCAGACGAAAAATCCCTTCGCAAAACCACGTCCGTATCCTCACTATGCGGTCGTAGCTTGCCTTTTTCAGGTTCGTTCAATATATCTCGTCGCCAATTGTTATGTTTCTCACTTACATAACTTTTAATAAGTAATAAAATGATAGAACTCTGACAAGATTCTCATTATCATGTAAGGGCATGGATGAGTCTGAATAATGAGAAGTCTGAAGCTCTACTGATTTGTAACGTTTCCTTTGCTAACATAGGTGAAGTAGGACACAAATGCGTTGAGACCAGGGTTGTATTTGCAGTGGACTGTGTATTTAATTCAGAACACAAGGACAGACGACCAATTGATAAACTCCTAATGCGGTGACGAGACCGACAAGGCATTCTGGACAGACCACGTAACACTGGAGTTCAATAACCAACAACTCACTATAAAACTTGGGCATATAACAATACAAGGCTAAAACAGTGACAAACTCAACACGGTGACAAGATCAGTGAGGCATTTAGATAAACCACGTAACAGCAAAGGATTCAGTAGACTCTGGTAATTCGCGAGTAGGATTCAGTGGAGTCTGGTAATTCAGCAGCATAAGCACTCAAAAAACAAGCAACTCACTCAGGCATGAACTTTAGACGAAGACGAGCACGTGACATTGCGCAAATGCACTTTAAATAGGTGCAGAACACATTCCCCAGTGATCATGAAACAAGGCACAGGTGAGACTAACAAACACGCTCACAAACAACCCACACCCACGGAAATACAAACATGGACATAACTAGACGCAGACAATGTAACAACATGCTTACAAGGAGGGGTCCGGAGCTGAACCGTGACAGAACCCCCCACCAGGGGCTCGCTACTCCCAGAAGCTGGAAAGCCCCAAACCTACACAGACGGGCAGGGCCGGAGCCGCCAGAATCATGAGCCACCGAGAGCCGTCTCCCCCGATGGTGGGAACTGCCGCAAAAAGCTCTAAAACACCCTCCCTGGGAAGACAGGGGAAAACATTGGGATAAACACACACACAGGCACAGGCAGCCACGAAATCGTTCTGGCTGCTTGCCAGAGCGTTAACAGCGACGGGACCTCTCCTTGGCGAGACAGGCGCCAAGAGACAGGCGGCGGAGTCCCTCCGGTCCTTGGGACCAAATTCTGAAGGCACAATGCGCTGCTCGGGGCTCCCTCTAAACGTGCGCCCCGTTGCTTCCCTTGGGGTGCTTCGGCCACCTTTCTGGGCGCTACCAAAGGGCTTGCTCTTCACCGCTTGCTGGCTGTTCTCCGTGGCGTTTCCAAGGGTGCTCCAAACCCCCACTTTGGGCCGCTGGCTATACCAGGGCCCTCTTGCGCTCCCGGGGATAATGCTGTTTCTCACATCTACGTCTCCATCTCCTCCTCTCCCTCAGAGACGCCACGACCCAGTGACATTGGTTCCTCTGTGGTCAGGCAGCGTAAACAGGGGCACGAGGAACGTCCTTCTCGAACTGTACGATGCCCTCCGAGCACACAGAGTCGCCAACTTCCTCCTCACTCTTGCTGTTGTGCTCAGAGGGGGGCAAGCGTATGGACAGAGAGGGTTTGACGTCTTCTTCCTCCTCACCGTAATACTCGGTGGGTGATGAGTAAACGGATGGAGGGGGACTGACCTCCTCCTCTTCCTCACCGGAATACTCAGTGGGGGCAGAGTGAACGAACGGAGTAAGCACTCAAAAAACAAGCAACTCACTCAGGCACAAACTTTAGACAAAGAGGAGCATGAGACACTGCACGAACGCACATTAAATAGGTGCAGAGACAAGGCACAGGTGAGACTAACGAACACGCTCATAAACAACCCACACCCACAGAACTACAAACATGGACATAACTAGACGCAGACAACGTAACAACACACCCACAAGGAGGGGTCCGGAGCTGAACCATGACAATACCAAAGAAAGCATTATACACCAAATGGTAATTGCATAATCATGAGATACCTCACTCTGTAGAGTAAGACAGGGGGATAACTCTCTGAAATTCTACTTTGTGTTATGTACAGTGGAAGATGGTGATAAGGACCACTGCAGTGATAGACAGTGGTATCGAGATTGTGTTTTTTTGACTAATGTTTTTTTGAGTAATGTCATTGGCTCCTCCACAGTCAGCCAGTCCTGTATATATCAGTATATATCTACAGCATGGCTCCTCAAGCGATTTGACGAATTGATAGCCTGGGCAAGGATGAAGATCAAGGCAGCCAAGTCTAGGAGCCTCTCAATCAGGAAAGGGGTGAGGGACAACAGAACTGTCTTCACAGCAGGAGGAGAGAAGGGCAGTCATGGCCTGGTGGTTAGGGAACTGGTCTTGTGACTGGAGGGTCCCAGGTTTGATCCCCAGATCTGAGGCCATGACTGAGGTTCCCCTGAGCAAGGCCCTTAACCCTCAATTGCTCACTTGTATAAAAATGAGATAAAAATGTAAGTTGCTCTGGATAAGGGCGTCTGCCAAATACCATAAATGTAAATGTAAATGTAGAGAAGATCCCGCTCCTAGCAGAACAGCCCATCCAAAGTCTCGGGAGAGAGTATACACTAGAGTTATCAGACAGGCAGATGGGGAGGACGGTACAGGAACAGTTGAGAGGGCTTTGCCAGGATCGATAGTAGCCAACTTCCAGGGAAGCTGAAAGTATGGTGCTACCAGGTCACTCTGAACTGAAAGTGGGAGAAATCCCATCGTCCATCGTCCACCATCTCAAACAGGTACATCAGGAAGTGGTTGGGACTGCCTAGCTGTTTCAAACACCAGCCTCTTTGGCAAGAACACCCTGCAACTCCCTCTGAGGTCCATCAGCACAGGATATAGACAGAAGACTCGGCTTGTCCTTGAGCTGAGGGAGGCCAGAGACAAAGCAGTGAAGGGAGCAGCAGTGACTGTCCGTACTGGGCGGAATTGGACCAAGCATTTTCCAGGCTGCAACACAAGGATATTCTTGGAAGAGTCCAAGTCAGTCGGGCAGGGTTAGGTTGGGGGCAACCAATCCAGTTGTGGGCCAAAGCCACAAGGGAACAGAGCAAGGCTATGGTAGTGGAAGAGGTCTCCCAAGTGGCGCAGGACCACTACATCATCAAGGTGGTGTCCCAGGCAAAACAGGGAGCTTGGACTCGCTGGGAAGATATCATCCACAGAGTTGTAACATGGGCTGGCGAACCCCACAGTCGAACCCCACAGTCACGGCTCAGTTTTCTCCTGAGGGCAGCCTATGGAACCCTTTCATGCCCTCGTAACCTTTCCCAATGGTTCGGAAGTGAAAGCAAGTGTCCCCTGTGTAGCAAGGACAATGCAGGCATCCAGCACATTCTTTCAGGGTGCAACGTTGCCCTAACGCAGGTGTGCTTCCGGTGGAGACACAATCAGGTGCTGAGGAAACTGGCAGAGCTGTTGGAGAAGTGCAGGGTCGAGGCGAACAGCTCGACAGAACTCCAGTGGCCAAGCATTGCCTTTATCAAGCCAGGGAAGATAAGACAGAAGACAGCAGTGGGGAAGTTATCATGTCTGTTAAGCCCAGGCAAGAGCTGGGAAATGCGTGTCGACTTGGACAAAAAGCTCATTTTTCCAACTGAGATAACCCAGACGATGCAAAGACCTGATATTGTAATGTGGTCTATGGCCGCCAAGAAAGTCCTCACAATTGAACTGACTGTGCATTGGGAGGAAGGAATACCAGTAGCACATGAACTCAAGCGGTCCAAGTACAGCGATCTGGTGGCACCAGCTGACGACCCGGCAGCTGACCTCAATGTGCATTGGAGGAGGTGTGACAGGCAGAGATGCCAAGCAGCTAAACCTGTACTACTAAATGAAAAAAATATACTGATAGATACTACTGTTATCAGGAGGATTTGGGGTGTACAAACAATTTCATGTTATTATTATAGGCTGGTTGAGATAGTCAAGATCACAAAAATATCAATAATTGTCAGTCTACACAACACTCTAATACATAATTAGAGCTTCAAAATGAGCAAAACAGTCACAGAGAAAATCTCTATTAATCCAGTGTTTAGGGATGTGAATGAAAACAGCTTGATACCTCTGAGGACAACTTAGCAATTTGTTAATCATAAGTCAAAACAAGCAAAGTACCACAGGGAATGATGTCACCACAGATTAATCATAAATATGTCTGTATTTCACACATATGCTGGTATGCTGTCTCTTCTGCAGTAAGGTACAGTATCAAGTGTATTATGTATTATGTTCCTCTCCACAATGTCCGATATCCTTTGATTAATATTAATGTTGATTTAGTGTTACTGGAATTGTACTGCAATGATTTTATTCACATTTACAATGAAAAGGGGATGTGCTTAGAATACTGCAACAAAAACTAATTAAGTGGGAAAACACGACAATTAAATGCAAGCCATTTTTATAGATGATTTGAGGCCTGATGAATTCCAACGTGATTTTCTCTCTGTCCATGTCATCTATGTCTTCATTTTAGTTATTGAATTGTTATAATTGTAAAATTACATTGTTTAGAACACCAACAGAACATCAATTCCATCCATTGTTTTTACAGGTGGTATGATGATAGATGACTTCTACCATGACTTCCATTCAGCCTGAGTCATCAGTGAATGAAACATTTTATAAGCCCACATTTTACATTAGAGGACTGTACAACATTCCACATGCAAAGTACTACTTTGTTTTTCTAAGCATTATGTATGCTGTGACTGTTTTAGGGAATTCTTTTATAATGGGAATAATCTACCTGGCACGCAGCTTACACACTGCAAAGTATGTAGCTGTCTTTAACTTGGCCTTATCTGATCTGTGCGGAAGCTCTGCTCTCATTCCAAAGATTATTGACACATTTCTGTTTGACAATCAGTACATATCATATGAAGCCTGTTTGGCAAATATGTTTTTTGTGAATTGTTTTTTTACTCAGCAGTCTCTTACTCTGCTTGCTTTAGCTTATGACAGGCTGGTTGCTATATGTTTTCCTCTGAGGTATCACACTATTATAACCAAAACAGCTATGAGTGTGATCTTAGGCATTTTGTGGTTTATATCTGTAACTATAAATGCTCTCCTTGTATCTCTGGTCACCAGACTGTCCTTCTGTCGATCTACTATAGTTAACAGCTATTTTTGTGATTATGGCCCTGTGTTTAAATTAGCCTGCAATGATAAAACTATAAATAACATAATGTCTTATGTCTGCATAGCTGTCCTGCTGTACATTCCACTACTACTAATCACAGTTTCTTATGGTTGTATTGGTTTTGCATTGCAAAGAATTGTACATGGTAATGAGAAAATCAAAGCAATGAAAACCTGCACCTCCCATGTCATATTAGTTACTTTATATTATGTACCAATTGTTAGCATTTACACTGCAGCTAGTATAACATCTATAGATACAAATATCAGGATAATCAACATTGCTCTGACACAGACTATTCCACCCATGTTAAACCCAATCATATACACTCTAAAGACAGAGGAGGTCATGCAGGCCATTAAAAAACTCAACTTTGGATCACTTGTAAAGTCGGCATTGACAGGAGCTGTAAGGAATTAAAACAATACATGCTATTCTATTCTATGAATTTTTTATTAAATGTTCAGGGCCATTCTAAAACATTTGTCATGATTTTTGTGAATGTCAATTCATTATTATCTAAAATGTTAAGCTAAACCTTAGTAATAAAATATGTTATTATTGAGTTAAACTATAAAGCTGAAATTAATACTGTGGCTGTACAAATAAAATCTTATTGCATCATCAGAAAGTAAATTTTATGAACAAAGTTGGCTTCCCAAAGCCCAGTGTAGCATGAAACTATTACTATGTAAAAAGACTATGTAACTATATAAATAGTATGTAAATAGTGGCCCTCTCTATACTTTAGCATGTATTGATAAATCTATCATTTCCATAATGGGTTTTGTCTGATCTGCTTTACATTCCATTGATACCATATCATATATTTGCACTGGTTTTGCATTGCGGAAGATTGCACATGATCAGCAATCCAAGAAAACCTGCACCGCCCATGTCATATTAGTGGCTTTGTTTTATGTACCAATTTTGAGTGTTTACACTGCATCGTTTAACCCATTTATAGATGTAAATATCTTGATAATCAATGCAAGCCTGACAGACTATTCCATCCATGTTAAATCCAATCATATACACTCTAAATACAGAGGAGGTAATGCAGGTGTAACGTATCAAGGGGGCGGGTGTGGCGCGGATGCAGGTGTTTGAATAATTTCTTAAATAAAGAAGGCAACGGATTAAACAGAGGAAAGTGAACAGGTATAGGGGATTATAGGCAAAAGAGAACATGCAACTAACTACGTGGAGAATAGACAATAACTAACAAACAAACCTAATTACTACGAATGACACACGCGATAACAGAAACGCTAAGCTCAAACACAAACTAAACAGGACTGAAAGACCGAACGAACATAAAGACTAATTACACTCGGGGCATTCCTATCAGGTGGCAGACAGACAGGGAAGACAACATACAAAGAAGTGAGAAAACTAAAATCATAAAATAAGAGTATTATACGTGGGGGAATACATATGACTGGAAACAACTAAATTAACCAAGGTAACTAAAATAGAGTTCAGGAGATCAGAGGACAAGATACTTGCAAATAGCAATGCAGAGTAGAACATAAGGAATATAACATAGAACCAACCGGACCGGCGTACAGGAAAGGTGGGGGTGAAAAGCAGGGTAGCTAACACAAAAGGAACAGAACACAGGAATAAAGAAAACCTTACAAACACAATGACTGACACAGATGGCTGAAACAGAAGAACTAAAATACACTGGGACAGGGAAACTAAACAAGACACAGGTGGGAACACTGAGGACAGGGGCGTGACAGACAGAAAGGAACTACAACGCGGGACAATGGAGGAGGGCAGAGTTGGGCGTGACAGCAGCTGTCACGTAGGGCTACGCCCCCTCTCCTAGCTGTCACTCCGGTTTCCCTGTTCCTCGTGTTTGTGTTGTTCCCTGCTCCTTGATCCCGCCCTGCTTATCTGTCTCCATGGTTTCCTCTCGTCTGCCACGCCCTTGTCATCAGTGTTATTACATGTTCCTAGTCTAGTTCAATGTATTTATAGTCCCAGTGTCTCCCATGTCTGGTATTGGTTATTTTGTACAATTCATGTATCTCTGTTCAATTCGCGTATATCTGTTCAAGTTCTCTGCCTCTAGTGTTTGTATTCGTGTTTACCCGTTTGTTCCTGTTAGGGGATTTAAACTTCTACCTACCACTTTAGCCCAGCGTGTGCGTTGGATGGGAAGGAGATAGCAGGAACAACATACCAAAATTATAGCAATATCAAAAAGGCCTTTATTAAAACAGAGATATCTCTGGGGATCTCACATTCTAACATCAGAGAGACCCAACAAGTGTTTGTACATGCCGTCTTTATATACGATTTCTCCACGCCCCAAACTCACAGATCTGCTTCTATGCCTTACATGGTATTGTTATTCGAACATACAAGACTTCTCTCTTTGTCTCCAAACCTAACATCTTTTATGCATATGGTTCCTGTCTCTGGACTGTCTGCTTGACCCGAGGTCACCATACATCAGGATGTCATGCATTCATGTTTCACCCGTGTCAGCATTATTAGTTCACCACTTCTGCTTGAGCAATCACCTTCTCGTTTAAACTCCTTACGCATCATGATTTCCTAAGGCCCCTCTCTCGGGTTCACAGCTTGGACACATTTAAAACAATAGTTACATTTAATTCCTATATTATGTTTAAAGGGTACACAAAATATATTGTTGCTAATGCTAGTGCTAAGCAAAAAACCCAAAATCACAACATTCCCCATACTGTTCCGTTTTCCCTGCCTGGTTTTGTGAGTACTCCTTGTGTTAGTATGTCGTTGCTTGTTCAATGTTCGGACTCCATGAATTTGGAATTTCTGTAGGTACCATGCTAAACCAGCAGGTAGCAGTACCACTGGCAACACATTGAACAAGCTTGCTCTGACGGAAGTAAGGGTGTGTCTAAAGTACGTGGTTTCCAGGTACTTTAAATACCCTGATCAGCCATCAATCTCACTCTCTCTGGTTTGACTGACACCGAGGTTAGACCTATTAAAGAGAGGCTCCGCCATTTCTCTCTCTCCAGTTTTCATTGAGAGCACGCGAACTTTGATACGACTAACAGCAAACAGCTGAAAGTTGTATTACTTCTTTAACGAGCCTGAGTTACGGTGCAATCTAACCAGCAACCAATCAACGTTACCGCGACAACAGATTCGCCGAACGACTTCAATCAAGCTTGCTAACGCGGTCACATGGACTGAAACAAAGGCGATCAATTCCCTGTTAAACCGTGAGCGAGACTCTCATTCCTGGACTTCATATCCAGAAGGACGATTCCCAGCACACCTGGACGACGTCGCTTTTATCAACGAGGAGCCTGTGGTGGAAATTCCCTCCTAATTCAGGGAGGACGACGACACTACCCAAAATCCTCAACACGTGAGAGTCTAACCGCTGGGCATAGTTTATAAAAGGGCATAGTTATTTGAACTGCAGACTTATCCAAGTTTAACTAAAACCTTCTCAGTGTTTTGTGTTTAACTTTATTTTCATAATCTTCATCAAGATTTGTATATACAAAGTTCTCTTTGCTGTGCATGCCACCATTTTTTATTTATCTGATTAGTGGACAACTTGTAGTCTTCCCCATTCTCAGACACACCAATAATTTTTAGTTATTAAGCCAGTGCCATTACTCTTTGTTCTGACCATGTTAGAATAAACCAGCTGAGCTCATTAACATAGTCGCGCTGCTCTACTGTTTAAAGTCGGTGCCATTTTAGCATGCTTTGTTCTCTATAGGAGAACTGAAACTCCCGCCTCCTCACACGCGCATAAGCGTGTGCACACATTACTCTCCTCCCCTTTTTACACACACACACACACACACACTAGATACCCAGAGTCCTCACTGTAAATATACTGATCCTTGTTGATGCTGTTTGTTTTTTTAAATAAATGTATCATTTATTTTCACCAAATTATCTGTGTTGATGTCATCCAAAAGTGGTTGTTGCCAAAACCTCCAAAGAATTCATAGTTAAATCCTTCAGATACCAAACCATTAATTACCTTTAGTTCAGTGCTTAATTTGTAAATCAAACGATGCCGGAACGCAAACAGCGGCATGAGACAAGGGGTCACTGAGGCCAACAATGTCACCGGATCGCACACAAAACGCAACGCTTAGGCGCACAAATGTCAAAATAACAAGCCAATTCGTATATATAAATTACTTTTAAATTATCTATGTGTGTTTTATAACTGTTTTAATTGTAGAAGTGCATTTTCAAGTACTTTAGCCTAAATTCCAGCACTTTTCAAATCTGAAACACAATGCAACATTAAAATTCATCAGGTAAATGTTCCTTCCCCTGTTTTTGAGGGGTGTTTATACTACCACATATTGTTTCGGACAACACTGCATAGAATGTGACGCGCGCGAGGTGTGCGAAGTCGCGCGCTACGGTCACTCACGAAAATATAACTAGCTTTATATGGGAGACATGGAAATGCATCGCTAAAAGGGAGAGCTCTTAAGTGATTTAGGAAGCCTGAATGTGGATCTTGTGTTTAAAATGTCTTTTATAGAATTATTTGTTCAATTAATTGGTTCAACACAGACAGATTTCTTCATAACTTATATTTAGTAGGCTTGAAAGTTACCGGATTGAGGCAGACAGTTCCCGGAATGCACCCTTCAAAATGAAAGAGTTCCTGGATCCTGTTCCGGCAGGATCTGGCTCAAATTAAGCCCTGCTTTAGTTGATAACTAAACTTATGGTTCTGCTATAATTAGAATATGAGACTGATTCTAAATTAATGAGACTGATTAATAATTAAGGTAAAACAAATTATATCTACTTTAAAGGATTAGTAGGTGAAACCCCTACATTTCCCTTAATAAATCTCGCTCTCCTCAGCGTTTGTGTCCGCCTCTATGTTCTGCGTCACGCAGTTCATTACAGCAGGCTATTAAAGTACTCTACAAACGATCCAATGTGAAGCCGATGTAGTGGCATGGCCGTACCAGACAGTGATTCTGACTACGCCACCCCC
Organism: Brachyhypopomus gauderio; assembly: GCF_052324685.1. Taxonomy (NCBI): domain Eukaryota; kingdom Metazoa; phylum Chordata; class Actinopteri; order Gymnotiformes; family Hypopomidae; genus Brachyhypopomus; species Brachyhypopomus gauderio. The sequence continues at coordinate 20,211,123 of NC_135220.1, read as the reverse complement.
GGGGTATAAGCTCTGGAGGGACAGTGAATTTGGTCACCCAACCTCCCCAAATTAGTCCCAGATTACCAGGGTTCCCACACACTTCAGGTTGTTGCAATTACGACAGAGACAGGGTCAGGATAGAAATGTTTATTATCAAAATGGCTTCAATTATATCTATATATCTCTTTTAATCTATTAAGAAATGGTTGGACCCAAACACACACCAACTCACTCACACATTGGGTATGGTCAAGCACAAAATCACAAAGATTACAGAATAGAAAATAACTCAAACAGGCAGGGAGGGGCTTACCAGAGGGATGCTAGTCGCCACCAAGGTGGTTCAACAAACCCACAGGTAAGATGCGCTGACTTCACACCCCAGTGAGCCTACACTACCTTACGGGTGAACTCGCGGATGTAAACTCCCACCACCACCGACTGTAGCCTCCCTGCGGTTAGTCCCTGCTCCTATCAAAAGAACAAAAAGAAATAATAATTGGCCTTGTACCTGCCCCCCCCCCCCCCCCCAAAGAATGGCTGAGCACACTAGGCAGCAGCAAGACAATCCCCCAAAATCCAGTGCTCACACACCACAAACAAAAGTTACCCACTTGACTCACATAATACATCCCAGAGGGCACCGCAGATATCACCCCCCCACAAGGGCACCGCAAACGGCCCAACCACCCCCCAGGAGGAACCCAAGGCCCAAAGAAAAGGCAAATGAAACATAAAACAACTAACCAACTCCACACAACAAGGAAATAAACAAACCAAAAACCAAACCAATAGAGTCAAAACAAGGAATTGATACCCACTTACGCACACACACACACGCACGCACAGGCAGACACACACACACACATACGCTGCCGTATGCAAGGACGACACTCGGCTCTGCTCACAGTAGTACTGCCGTTGGCAGAGTCGGCACCACGTGCGAGTGCACTATAATAAAACACCATAAAAAGATAGCAGAACAGCCGGAGCAAAGCCCAGCCCGGCGAGGCGATTGTAGGCCCGGTAGAGACCGCACGAAGGTGGAAACACCCGGTAACCCAAGTCCAGTATTACTAGACGCCCAGGCCTAGTGCTAGTCTCGGAGGTATCAGTCACAAAATATGGAGCCGAACCACAGAGAGACCGCAAATTAGATAACCCGCTGTAACAAATTACAAGTGCGTAAGCGCGGAACACGATAAACTCTGAGAGCCACTGCAAAGAGCTGGCTACCGAGTGAATCCACCTCCAGAAGAATGTAGTCTAATGAACCCCAAACACAGCCTCAACAGAGATCGCCAGCAGGCGAACAGCAGCCAAACAATTGCTGATGGCCGGGCAGAATGGCGTAGGCCACCCTGAACGTGCGTCTGGCAGTATCAGCGCCCTGAATTTAAAGTCCATCGCTACGTGGGGACGATAAAGCAACGTAATGACGCAGCGTAATGACGCAACCAATGACGCAACGTGACTGCAGCACCCGTAGTGGCGCTGAAGCACCACTACACCGACAAAAAAATTTGCTGTCATCAAAAGAGGTCATTAACAGGAAAAAATATATATCACAAAGTAATAAATTGTTTTGTAAAATTATGATTTAGTAAAATAAATGTGAAATTACAATTAGCATTTATGTTACATCAGAAACATTATACTACTGTAGTGGTTAATGTGTTTCAGACATTTATTTTAAAAGCTTCATGTCAGGAGATCCAGGGGAAGTCAATACAAGGGCCTTTATATACTGTACCACAGTGTCCCATGGAATGCCACACCACAGTTGTCACGCTACAGTCCCCGAACCCTTCCTTTGGGGCGTGTGTTAACGTTGTCTGCGTCTATTCGTCTGCATCAGTGTCTCTCTGTGGGTGCGGGTGCGTCTTGTCATTATCCGTCTCACCTGTGGCTCGTCTCGTCATCACGTGGGGTTGATGTGGTCTGTCTATTTAATGTGCGTTCGCGCAGTGTCTTGTGCTCGTCGTTGTCTATGTCTGCACGTTGTGCTGAATGTGTCAAGTGTTTATCGTGCGCTATTGCGCAATACACGTCTTCATTAAACGTGACGTTTGCTGCCATCGAGGGATTCTGTGTCTCGTCCTTCGCGCTGCACCCACCGTCACAACAGTGGAAAAACACTGAACTGAAAAGCTTTCTGAAATATTGTAAAGCATCTTCAATATTTTGGTAGCACTGCTTTTATACACATCTGTATTTATATCTTGGAATAAAAATCAAATCTGTTTATTTATTTTGCAGTTCTTCTCACTTTCATTATGGTGATTACCCATCATGCTATCACACATATTCATTAGCACTTACACCAATTCGCTTTAAAAGATCTGTCATCAGATACTATAAACTCTTTTGCCTGGCTTTAGCCAGAGAGATTAAACTATTCACAAAGATAATTTGCAAATGTAGATAGCTGATAGCTACTCTGAAATGATCTGCCACCCCTGTTGAACCTGAAACGTATAAAACAATGGGCTAACTGTGCATGGAAATGTAGTCCTACAAAAGAATCGTTAATCCAGGAACCATTAAAAATTCTTGGGGTTTGTTGGGAATTTTCTTCTCCGACCCAGACGGGCCCCAACACCGCCCCGATGAACCGACTGGTTTTTGACTGAGTGGTCCAAGCAAAGTCTCGACAACAAAAGTTCTTTTAAAATGATTTATATAGAATATAATTGAATGCAATATAATAGAAGTATTCGTGGTACAAACTCTTCAGTGCACTGGTGCTAGTTGCCTAGGAATCTACCTAACCCAAGTGGATCTCAGCAGTGTCCAAGCGAAAAGCCTCTCGTGCTGGGCGATGTCCTTTCTTTCATACTCTCTGTCCATAAGTTTCGAATTGTTAAGTTTCGATAACTCCCCAATCCTGGCTGCTCTCCATGGAAATTCACCTGCTCCTCTTCTCCCAGCCTGTGTGCCTGGTTATCTAAAAACTGCTTGCTACACATCCTGCACTGAATAGGCCCCTTCTGTTCTCCTCAAGGCCACTGAGGCCTCCTTACTCCTGCTTTCCCACAGTCTTCCTGAAAAACACTAAATTGACACATCAAGTTATTAGCCTTTAATTTTCTTTTTTCCAACATTCCCCCTTTTAGACCAAAACATTGGTCTAACTCTAGTCTAATACTAAAATCTATCTAGCCCAGTGCACTTATTAAAAGAAAGACAATCATAAAAATCCCTAAATGTGTATACATTCATAGTGTGACTATGTCAGTTAGTACAACGTCTATGTGTTCTTTTATGTGATTGGTGGGTTCTGGATCACTCCCCAGTCGTGGGCCGAGACCTTTCAGACTATTCGGAGATGCCCCCCTTCATCTCCCACGGTCTCGTGACTTGACGTTGTCCCCGAGACCCAGGTCCCGCCTGGTGGGAGATCACCTCGACCCGTTCTATTAATGTGCCCATGTGTCATGCATATTACTTTTAAACTAGTGAATCAGCTTTCATGTGCTGTTGGTTGTGCTCTAATGTGTGGTGCGTCTTCATTCTTCATCAGTCGCAGACGCTGCCAATACCTACAAAGCAAGCATAATTAATCAAAAACAACAAGTTTTTCACACAGAATCATCTTCTTCAGATGATATGTCATCATCATCCTCCGCCATCAGTGGCATAGTGTATGGTGGTGGGTTCTTTGCATCCCCCTTCTCAATCGCGGCTGTGATCAACCTTTGGGTGAGAGATCTGATACATGGTATACAACAACATCCACAAATAACAACAATTGCAATGAACACTGCTACTGACATAAACAAGGACATAATCAGTGCCTTCCATTTCCCAAACACCTTCGTGAACCACTCCTCCATGGGGTTACTGATACCTGAGGCCTCCTGCATCTCCTTAGATAAAGCCTTCAGTCCGTCCAGAGCTCTGGTCACCGACCCGTCCGGTGCGGTGTTATTGGGAATGAAGGTACAACAGTTGTCGCCAAACATGAAACATACACCCCCTTTTTCCGCCAGGAGCATATCTAGAGCCATTCTGTTTTGTACGGCCATCAATGAGGTAGCTCTCAGTTGTTCGCTCAGCCCCTCTATTGCGTCTCTCGTTAGGTTGGTTAATCTCAGCACATTGTAATGGACAAAGTTGATCCTATCTACATTCTTGTTCGGTGTTACTGGAAACAAGGCTGATATAATTGGAATGTTCTCAAAGCCCGTAGCTATTTGATCAACTAGCTTGTATTCATTGGGAACCCCCCGAGGCACTCCTATGGAGTCAATGTATGTTGGTGACCCTATGGACAAATCAAAGGCATCACGCTTCTTTCTCCCTTGGGCTATAGCAGGCTGCGGTGTGATTTCCCTCAGCCCTATCATTGTTATTGGTGTGATTAGTCTAACCATAGCACAGATTCCTTTAGCTTTTCCTGGTATTAATGCCAACAGAGTGTGTCCTCCGCAGTACCACCAGATCCCTGCCCGGGCTACTCTCCCTATCCCCGGGACCTTCGTTGTGGCGTTACACCAATCTGGTTCAATTTCTCCCACACTCATGATTGCGTCTTTCTCGGTCAAGTTAAAACATTGGTATTGCCCTGTAAGTTTCACTGGCACGAAAGGAGCGTTACCTCCTTCCAAATTTTTGACATACGGAAAAATACTGTCCAGGCTGGAACAATTTGGGGTCGTAATACTTTTCACCTTAGTTAAATTCAACATACACTGATATCCTACTGGATCTGTTTCAGGATTCAGTGGGGCTGGTGAGGTCATTAACGCGGGTCGGGCCGCTGCGCAGGCCACACAACCTTCTAACCCATTTTCTCTACTGTTTTGTTCTAGCCATGACAACCACAAATTCGAGCCGCTGTAACCGGTTGCTAATTCTATTAACTGCTGGGACGATAATTTAGTGAAATCTGTGGTTAGAGTGAACTTGTCTGCTGAATCCTCCACCTCTTTTATTTTTGCCTCAGGTTTTGCTGGGCTGAGTGGCTTGGGTTTGGCTAAATAGCTGAGTTTAATTATTCCCCATATGTCACGTCCTGATTGTTCCACCCCCAGGGTGAAGTACAACGGTCTGTTATTACCCCATATCTGCCCATTCCATTTGACAGAAAAAGTTACTGGATTTTGGGACACGTGATAATCTCGCTGAAACGACACATCGACCCACCATTTGCTCAAAGAGGTCGTGGACGGGTTACCTTTCTTATCTCCTAATGTCGGTTTCCATCTCCCCGAGTACTTTATCACTGACCCCCAACCAGGACACCAGTCTGCACTATAGAAACTCCCCCTTCCTTGACAGCCCGCATTAACTTGATTGGTCCAACATATGTACAAATCACATCCTCTGTATGAGGCATTGGCTCCCCCACAGTCCACTACCTCACATAAGTCAAAAGTCCAGCTCGAGGCTGTACCATCTCTATAACTCAATTCCACACCTCCGTATGTCCGTACACACCGGTCCTTGGACTGTCCTACTGGCCTGGTTCCAGCTCCTCTTGGTTTTCTTACTTTAAAGTCTATTTTCTCTGGTTTGGTCGCGTTTACTAGCGGGTTAGGGCTGTGGATCTCATCGGGCCTCACCTCTTTGCAGACAGTGTGATTGTCGTCCCACCGACATAAAGTCACGTTCACGTTATTGGATTGTTTCTGATTTCCTACACTAAATATCACCACCGCTCCTATTATCACCGCGGCTAGAAATGTTCCCCCCATAGCCAAGTCCATGTTCTCAAAGTTAATCTCCCTACTCTAACATATTGTTGGTACTGAGCCTCATCTGGACGTCCAACACGTCCCGACAACATGTCTCTTATTTCCCACAATTCCATCCTAGGATGGAAGATGATGCACCACCACCTTGGTACCGGTTGGTTTAAGTAAAGTTTTAATGATTGGTTTCACAGTCCTCCAGTCTAATCCGTCTAGTCCACAACCCAGCTTCGGTATGGCTAGAGTGTTAATGTTCAATGATATTAACAATGTGGCCAGGTGTTGTATGCTTGAAATCAGATCTCCTAATTCTGGCTTCTCCCTGTAGTATCTTTTGGTCACTAAATGGAATATAATGTGTGTCTGTGTGGTTTGTGTGGCACACTTGCCTATGGGCACCTTGGCTATACCTGTAGTGCCAAACGCTTGTCTGATCTGCAGAGCCACTCCAGCTCCCAGGTTCAGGTCCGCGCTCACACAGTGTGCTATAGCCTCACAGTCAGTCTCCAACAGGTCTCCTTCACCTTCCTCCCACCAGTCCTCGGCTGTGATGTATTCTCTGTAAAAAGCTACACTGGGGTCGGTACTCACCACTAACTCCTTCCCTGGGGCTTCTCCTGTCTCCTCCAGGTGTGTCTTGATCTCTCCTGTGGTTCTTGTTGGTTCTTTTGCTGCAACACAGTGTGAAATGTGGTACCAAGTCTTACCTTTGTCTTTCCTCACTTTCACTGAGTGCTCGTTGGCACCTTCGACCTCCCACGGGCCTGTCCACCGTGGCTCGTTCCACTTCCTCTTGTGCACCTTGATCCTTACCCAATCCCCTGGCTTCACCTTCACCTTGGGTGATTCCAGGTCTTCTTCTCCTTTTTCCTGTTGAACAGACTTATTGATTTCACAAAGCAACTTGGTTAATTCTCTCATGTACTCTGACATCTCCTGTTCCTGGATTTCCAAAGCTGGTCCCTCGATCCTTGGTCGAGGGCACCCTGGCATGGGTCGTCCTGTCATGAGCTGGTGTGGTGAGAGATTGTATTCTGCCGTGGGGGTTGCTCTCATGGACATCAACACTAGTGGCAGCGCCTGAACCCAGTCCATGTCTCCTGCTGCGCACACCTTGGCCAGTTTAGTCTTAATGGTCTGGTTGGCTCTTTCCACCAACCCCTGTGACTGTGGGTGGTAGACAGTGCCAAACTTGTGGGTTAGGCCCAGCTTTTGTTCTACTTCTGCCAAGTGTTTGTTATCAAAGTGGGACCCATTGTCACTCCTAATCACTTTTGGTAGGCCGTACCTGGGAATCAACTCATTTTGCAACCATTTTATGACTGATTTTGAATCTTCCTTTTTGGTGGGTATAGCTTCTACCCACTTGGTGAATCTGTCTACCATGACCAGCAGGTACCTGTACCCCCTTACCCTGTTGTCTGGCCCCATGTCTGTGTAATCGATCACAATCTCCTCAAATGGCCCCGCGGGCACTGGGTATCCTCCAATTCTCACCCGGTATGGTTTCTTCACATTGTATGACTGACAGATATCGCATTCGCTCACGTATTGCTTCACGTGGTCTCTGAGGTATGGATGCCACCATAAACATTCTAATTTGGTCACCATGGCCGACACTCCGGAGTGAGTAGGCCCATGTGCTTCGCATAGTATCAATTTCATCTTCTCTAAGGGCAGAACTACCCTCCCTTCTGGACTCCTCCAGAGTCCTTTAGTGACTGTGGCTCCCCGGTCTATCCACAATTGCTTCTCATAGACCGTGGCTTGTTCTTGGATCTGTGCCAGGTGGCTCTCCGTCAACTCAGGCATGTTATGAGTTTCCAGCAACAACAAGCTCTGTGGGTTGTACCCTCCAGCAGCTTTGGCTGCTCTGTCAGCAGCTTCATTACCTCTAGAAACAAAACTGTCATTACCCTGATGTCCTCTTACCTTTATCACTGCCACTTCTTTGGGTAACATGATAGCTTCACTCAACTCATGTACTGCTCTCAAATGTTTGATTGGCTGTCCTGTGGCGTTAGTGTACCCATTATCCATCCACCTGACTAGTTCATGGTGGATGACCCCGTGCACGTATGCTGAATCTGTGTAAATGTTCACAATCTGTCCTGACGCGTGTTCCAGTGCTCTAGTGAGTGCGACCATTTCTGCCAGCTGAGCTGAAGCTGGTTGTGGAACCACTCCTGATTCCACCTCCTCCCACTCTTCCCCACACGCTTGTACCACAGCGTAAGAGGCCTTCAGTTCGTTACCTTGTCTCCAACAACTCCCATCTGAACAGAGTTCCCATGCTCCTGGTTTAGTAATTCTGACCTTGTGCAGTTCTGGTCTGAGCTGAATGTATCTTTCTGTGGCGTCAGCGCAGTCATGTGGTGTCGCATCTTCGGCTACTTCAATGTTATCAGTCAGATTCACAAGTTTTGACGCAGTGTTGTACGTGATGTGTGGCTGTGTGAGTATGGCTTTTATCTTGTTCTGTCGTGCTCTTGACAAAGAAAAGGCTTGTGAGTTTATGAACGCCATTACTCCGTGATTGGTGCTGACTATTAGTGGGTGACACATTACCAAGTGTGCTGTCTTCTCTATCGCTGTGGTGAGTCCTGCCATGTATGTTGTGCATGGTCCTGTTCCTATCACTGGTTGATCTAATTTGGAACTGTGAAAAAATAAAATGTTCCTTCCTTCACTCTCCCCCTTCTGAAAGAGACAAGCATGAACATGATTGTCTCTTACAGAAACGTTTAAATGAAAAGGTTGTGTGTAGTCTGGTGCTGCTAATTCAGTAGCGCTAGCAAGTGCTTGTTTTAGAGTTATAAAATCCCTCTCTGCCTCAACCGTCCAGTCAAGCTCCACCTTCCCGTTACTCAGACCTTTTGACACTGCGAGTTTTCTGAGGCTGTGAGCTAAATCACTGTAGTTAGGTATGTAGTTGCGGCAGTAGCCTGTCAGGCCTAAAAATGACATCATTTGGGACACTGTAGTGGGCTTTGGAAATGACAGTATTGACTGTCTCTGATTTGGAGTCAGGGTGTGACCTTTGTGTGAGATGTTTCTCCCCAGAAAGGTGACCATCGGCCTGGCCACCTGGAGTTTTGACTTGTTCACTTTGTAACCTAATTCAGCTAACAAGGTTAGAATGGTTATGGTGTCTCTAAGGCACTTATCAGGTGAAGTACTAGCTATTAACAAATCGTCCACGAACTGTATTAGTACGGTGTTAGAGTCAATCAAATCATTGTCAGTTAATCTAGACAGATCTTTCAACAGACATTGATTAAAGATGCCTGGTGAGTCTTTGTAGCCTTGAGGTAGCCTGTTGTATGTGTACTGTTGACCTTTAAAGGTAAACGCAAAAATGTCTTTCACATTCTCATCAATTGGTATAGAAAAGAAAGCATTAGCTAAATCTATGCATGAAAAGCTGCAGTGTTCAGTCGTTAGGTTCTGCAAAGATCGATAGGGGTCAGGTACTGGTATGTTCTCAGTTACAGTGACATCATTAATGCGCCTCAAATCATGCACCATACGATACTCATCTTTTCCAGGTTTTTTAACAGGTAGTATGGGCGTGTTCCACGGTGACGTCGTGGGTTTCAGAACTCCAACTTTGATTAAATCTGCAATGGTGTCTGTAATACCTGCCATGGCTTCTGGCTTGATTCGGTACTGTGGCTGATGAACGACTGTTTCTCCTGGCTTTAACCTAATAGGAGCCATGTGGTGTGATGCACATCCTACATCTACCTTTGTCGTGGTCCACAAGTTGGCTGGGACCGTCTCTAGTTGTTCTTTGGCCTGGGGGTGATCCAACAGTGCTCTGCCGTGTGTGGCTGTCAGGGGCTGGTTACAGAAGTACGCCAAGTCACTGGTGTCACATGCGACTCTCCAGTACTTACCATCCGACGTACCCTCTACCCCTGGCAGACAGGTTGGGCGAAACTGTTCCTTCATGGCAGTGGCCAGCATGGGGCCCAGCTCACGAGGTTCGTGTCCAGCCGAGACCAACAGCGAGACATGTGGTAGTGAATCCTGCTGGTCCGGGTTTCTCCAGTACGTCATCTGTTCTCCTGTTAACACAACTAGTGCAGCCACACCTTCAGGTCCAAAAATCATTGATTCACAATTTATATTTTGTAATTGACCTTCAATGTTATTCCACAGCTGTCCGTAAACCCCATCCTCCCCTCTGATGTAATTAAAAGTGCAGTGTGTGCTGTCTATTGGTGGGGTCATACTCTGAAGTGACAGGAACCATGGTTTCCATAAATTAAACGTGTAAAGCAAATTTTTTGCAGTTGCTTGTTCCTCAGGATGTTGTAATGTGGCCCAGTAAATGTGAGCTGGGCCGTCTGCTGCTTGTTGATTAAGTATTCTGAGGCGCTCATCGTGGTTGGTGACAGAGACAGCTAATTTACCTTCACTCGGTGTGCATTCAATAATGGCTGAAAATTGACACAACAAATCTCTACCTAACAAATTAATTGGGCACTGTTCTGAAAACAAAAATGTGTGCTCGACCTGTGGGCCTGAGCCCACTGACACCTTCAAGGGCACAGTCAGTGGCTGCAGTGTAGTTTTTCCCAGAAATCCAGTAGTGGATAGTGACATCTTCGACAAGTAGCCTTTCCACTTCCTGTCTGTTAAGACTGACGTGGTGGCTCCCGTGTCGACTAAGAACTCCACTGGCTCCCCCTCCACCAATAGACATACAACTGGTTCACTGCATGTGGGGGAACTGGACATCGGGCAGCTTCATTGGCCACCAGGTGGCGCTGGCATGTATTGCATGCCAGGAGGCACAACCTGTTGTCCTTGTGTGAGTGCGGGTTTCTGCTGGTAATTTACGTTTTGGGGTTGCTGGTACTGTATTGGCTGTTGATACTGTACTGGTTGTTGCTGCTGATACTGCATTGGTTGCTGGTATGCTGGCTGTTGCTGCATCGGCTGCTGGTACAGCATTGGCTGCTGCTGCTGCGTCATCGGACAATCTCTTGCCCAGTGGCCCATCTGGCCACAACCAAAACAGCCGTTGCTTTGTGTGGTTTGGAAGTTCCCTGCTCTGCCTCCCCTGAATCTACCTTTGGACCTGCCTCTGCCTCGGTATGGGCCTGCCTGGGCGTAGTAACCGGGCTGTTGTGGCACCGCCCAGCTGTTGACCTGTTGTGGCATAACATAAGGTTGCATCATGGGTTGTATGGGTTGCATCACTGGTTGCGCGGGTGGCTGTACGGCCGCTACCTGTACTGGAGTGTCTTCCTTTGACACTAATTGCTTTTTAGGCTTTGAATTGTCCCTTTCCCTTAACAATTTTAGTAATGCATCTTTCATCAACTTATCGGTGTTTCCGCCCTTCTCTAGCTGTCTCGCATGTTCTTTTTCCAACTTAGCTTCTTCCTGCCTGATGGCTTTCTCCACTTCCCAGACCACTCTCTCTGCTCTGTCCAGCGTCTGCTCCAAACGGGTGGGGCCACTCAGACTCAAACTCTCAGCCATCCGCTGTTCAATTCTTTGCAATGCGTTATTTAACTCTGTTTCTCTAGTTTTCTCGCGCACACAGTCTTCAAGCCTCTTTAGTCTACTCTCCATTTTATCCATAGCCATGTCACTAATAACTTCCATTACCACTTGTCTCCCCTCTTCACATTCACGCTCTCTCACTGATTTTGGACGTGCAGAAGCCCCGTCCACACCAACGTCACTCATTTCACTCACGGACACTGGCGCCATCAGCGCTGCACGCGGACGTTGAGGAGCACCGGGTTCACACGCTTTTTCTGCATAGGGAGGGGGCACAGGGAGTTCTGTTTTTTTGGTTTCAACTCGTTCTTTATCATTAATCTTCTGACAAATTTTCCGAAATGTTCTCACATACGACAAATAAGTTTCAGCTTCTTCCAGCTGGATTTTACGCTTTTGCTTAGTTAGGGCTCCGCTAGCCTCTAATCTTTTTTTCTCTTTATTAACCTGTGTGACCCAATGCTTCTCGATGTGCTCCCAATCAACCTGATACACACCACGGTCGTCCGGGTCTGGCCACAACCCTTCGGATCGCATCTTTTCAAAACATTTTTTCACATACATCACTGTGTCAGACCTCATTCTCGGCACAGCACGTTTCTCCATAGTATCAACCAAATAATCCTCCAAACCCTTAATGTTATCCATGATATAACTCTGATTTTTAAACTACTTCCAAATTACTTTTGCTTCGATTCAGTAAATTTTAAAACTTTTTCGTTGTACTCACTAGCACTTTAATACCCCCAAATTAATTCAGTAAACTTTATCACTTTATCGTCGTGTTCGCAAGCGCTTTAACTCGCCAGCGCGCACCCCAAGGGCAGACAGACACAAGTTAATATCTCCACACTCCAAACAACTCCAGCTCAACACAGCTCGCGCGAGTTTCACTTCCAGCACTTAAATCGTACGTTTACGGAGCGTCATAAACCAAATTATAATTTCATGCATGAAGATATATGATAATTTTTGTTTTACACTTTAACCTCTTATGAAATGTTTCTCTTGTGCTTGTGTACACAATGATGAACGTCTTTCTTGGGGGCTCATGCAATTTACTCAGGGGTTCAAATGTCCTCTCATAAGAGGCTCATGGATTTATGGGCGTGGGTTTGTAAGTCCCCCAATGAAAGGCTCTCAAGTTTTATTATAGCACGTATGCTCAAACAATTTATACAGGTCTTTATTCAACATAAAACCACACGGTACATGAAAACCAACCCAACACTGCAATTTTGCAAACACGCATACACAGATACAGCTGTAATTTCACCAATCACGCACGCAATTTCAACAAAACACACGGGGGCCCCCCAAAACCGGCTGAGCGCGTCCTCCGGAATTTCTTTGAATATATATTATTCTTGGAATCCCAGGCTACCTACTCATTCTACTCATTCATTTAACCGTGACCGAGCGCGTCCTCCACCGTTCTTTTTTAGAACCAAAGTTCTTTTTAAGAACGTGGGCTACCTGCTCTTTCTCTGGGCACGTCCTCCACCGTTCTCTTTTAGAACCAAGGTTCTTTTTAGAACGTGGGCTGCCTACTCTTCAACCGTTTACTGCAGTTTACAGGGCGTCCTCCTCCCGACTTTATGAGTCGTAGGGCAATCCTCCTGTCTATATATCGAGTTTGTAACACGTATACAATTTCAATACTAAATTTACAGAGAGTATTTCGCCTCGACCATTTAGTGACTGAACTTTAATTTAGCCTATGACGTAGTAACATCAGCCAATAGGAGAGAATGGCTCCTTACCTTTTTTCAGACCGCGCGGTTTAGTTCAGTCACCTCACGGACGGATTGACCTCCTCTCTAGTCCTAATTGCAGAATTCGACTCCAGCCAAAAACCATCCTCTGCTACCAATTTGTTGGGAATTTTCTTCTCCGACCCAGACGGGCCCCAACACCGCCCCGATGAACCGACTGGTTTTTGACTGAGTGGTCCAAGCAAAGTCTCGACAACAAAAGTTCTTTTAAAATGATTTATATAGAATATAATTGAATGCAATATAATAGAAGTATTCGTGGTACAAACTCTTCAGTGCACTGGTGCTAGTTGCCTAGGAATCTACCTAACCCAAGTGGATCTCAGCAGTGTCCAAGCGAAAAGCCTCTCGTGCTGGGCGATGTCCTTTCTTTCATACTCTCTGTCCATAAGTTTCGAATTGTTAAGTTTCGATAACTCCCCAATCCTGGCTGCTCTCCATGGAAATTCACCTGCTCCTCTTCTCCCAGCCTGTGTGCCTGGTTATCTAAAAACTGCTTGCTACACATCCTGCACTGAATAGGCCCCTTCTGTTCTCCTCAAGGCCACTGAGGCCTCCTTACTCCTGCTTTCCCACAGTCTTCCTGAAAAACACTAAATTGACACATCAAGTTATTAGCCTTTAATTTTCTTTTTTCCAACAGGTTATCCAGACAAAAAGCATTTCCTTTGCTGGGGTGTTGGGTGTTTTAAATGTTTAGATTTGGATTTTGTAATAGGATAGGAAACACTCGAGAAAAGGGGGGATACAACAACAAGAGGTTTTTAATTTTTTCCACAGAGCAGGATACTAGTGCACTGGACACTATGAGTAAAGGCCAGATGTCTTAGGCTAGAAGTAATGAGCGTGTGGTTTTCTCATAGTTTTTCCAGCTCTGGGTAATAACAGGGAGGCTAATTCCAGGATGTCTCAAAGGGTCAGTCAACAGGTGTGACCAATCAGAATTCATGCTTTTTGATATGCAGTGTCAGTATTCTTGTAACATAACGTTTGGAAATTGTACAGGTGGCCATTTAGATCACGGCTTGGCTGAGGTAAGAATGACCAGGGAACAACAAGGGAAACCCACAGGTCTCAAATAAACAAAATAACAAGGACTAATGAGGAAAGGTGGAATCAGTGAGGGGTGGAGAAGAAAACAATGGGCAGAAATATTGAAACCAAAACAAAGAAAAAACATGGAAGCCATCAAGCAGGCTGCTCATCTAAATTGGCTTGCTAAATTAGCTATTCACCTAGCTTGCTAATCACTGCATAAAATACCAATGATTCTATTGAATGAGTTGGGACATTCTTTTATAGTTTCAAGTTAATGTTCAATCTAGTGGTGGGCCGTTAACGGCGTTCGTTAATTTGATACTCTTATCGGGCGATATAAAAATTATCGCCGTTAATCTATTCTTAAAGTTGGGTTGGGAACTGGGTCAAAATGGGTAAGCAAACTATGATGACTTTCAACTTGATAGTTTAGCTCGGCTGTATTCCTAACTAAATTGCACAATAGGGGCGAGAACGAGTTTTCAAACCTGTAAATTACAAATCGGACGTGTGTTTACATGGATGCAGCCACGAAGTCGGCATGTTTGCTTCATGGAAAATTCATTTTTAGGAACGTAAAGTCTTACCGGAGCGGAGCTCAGAGCGGTCGTTTTCTGCATGGTCCTAGCGCTAGGTTCGTCACATTTGTTTGAGATGCGGGACAAAAAACTCAAAGGGAAGGATTGCTGGCTGAGGCGGTGAATCATGGACTCTGATTCCAGTTAAAGAATCAACACGCTGAGACAGAGAGATCTCCTTTTTTTCTTCCTTTAATTGATGTTGCTCTTGACATCAATTGTAAAGTGTGTGGAAGTGCGTGGGTGTGTGTATGTGTGGAAACGTGTGTGTGTGTGTGTGTGGTAACGTGTGTGACGTGTGGTATTCCCTCAAGAACGCACACAGGAAATATGGAAAAAACCCACGGAAAGTCCAGGCAGCTTCGGTTCACTCACTAGTTGATCTGCCGCTTGTCAGTGTGTGACAGCAATTTTCCCGACCCGTTCGGACTGCATTACTACCGTTGCCTAGGAGATGGTTTTACCCGTTGCGCTTTCTAACACTATTTAAATATTTCTTTTTAACCGTTAAAACTGCAGAGGACCAAAACCGGCTTTTGAAAAAGTCCCCCCCAAATTACATCCGTGAGGTTAAATGTACTAAATGTTGGCTTACATTTCAAATATCATGTTTAGCTGAATAAACATGTTATCAACCCCTTTTAATGTACAGGCTTACAAATTCATGTTTAACTGAATAAACCGTTGAACACGAGTAGCCTACATTTTATTGAGCATGTTTTTTTTCTTCAAGTATCAAAGTAGAACAGCTTTCTCAAGCAGTCATTGATGCATTTTGGAAACAGGAGATGAGCCCCTGGTCTAATGCACCCTCTCAAAAACTGACTTTTAGTCATTACTTGGGTAGCACGCATATGAGCCATTTTAATATAGATTAATCTAGATTAATTTCAAGATTTCAGTGAGATTAATCTAGATTTAAAAAATTAATCTATGCCCACCCCTAGTTCAATCACACTATTGCTCTAATAAAGGGGCAGAGGGTATAAGCTAGCTAGCATTAAAATGTGTAAAATTATTTAGTGGTAGTACTTGATTGCTAACTTGTGACAGAATCATATTTGCATTTATCTTGCTGCTGTAAAGCTGAGGGCATTGAACGGTGATGAGGTGATGCATTCACTGAGAGGAGCGAGATTTATTAATGAAAGTTAATAAGAAAAATATAAACAGTGCAGGGTCATACCAGGAAGGCAATCCCAACATAAACCAGATAACAGTGATGTCAGTACTCTAATCTTACCACTTTTTTTGGTAACGAGTAATATAACGTGCTACTATTTCCAGTCCAGTAATCAGATTAAAGTTACTTATCCCCGTAACTGTCCGTTACAATTTTTATTTTCCCTAGTAAAAATATATATTTTTGCTTTCTTCTTGGCTCAGTTCTACTTTTGCGTCTGACCGTAGCGCTCGACTCCTCATGCTGCGCGCGAACCCGAGAGAGCGTGAGCATGTTCACGTCATTCTGTGCAGTGTCCTTCCGTAACAATATGTGGTAGTATAAAGAAATATCCCTCAAAAACATGGGAAGAAACATTTACCTGAAGAATTTTAATGTTGCATTGTGTTCCACGTTTGAAAAGTGCTGGAATTTTGACTAAAGTAGCCTACTTAAAAATGTTTGAAATTGTAATGGTATTTCGTTTCACAACAAATAGCTGTCTGTCTGAACAGTTCGCTTGTATTACATTTACAAATAAGTTTACAAATAATACCACGCAGCTACACAAATGTATTGTCAGGAGATACTGTAGCGACTACTACTCCTCACGGCGAATGGACAGGCACTTGGCCTCTCAAGGTGTCTTAGCCCTTTAAGTGACACTGGGGGGGGGGGGGGGGTTGCGTTATCAATAAAGTTTTCCTCCTCAGGATTTTTGGATTAAGCAGTTTCTGCCTTGGTTACCAAACCTGCTTCAATACATTGTTACTGTTAAAAATGCATGTGGTGGAAATTTGGTGATTTCCATTTATGTCAGGCTTTCTTAGTATACATTAAACACATTAGAGATAGGTGTTAGAGATCTTTTTACATATCCTCCTGAGACCCAGGGGAAAAAAATATTTTCATTTTGATTTTTTTCATATAAAAGTGTTGGGGTGGTAACAAACATATTGCAAAGACTGTTTTATTTTTAACAATTTTTATTTTAATTTTACAATATGTGCACTTCAGTGCACAACAGGACTTCATTAATCACAAATGTGAAACACTGACAAAATTCATTGCAGATTATTAAAACTGAATTCATTTTAAGAAAACTTTATGTTATGTTAACTTTATGATGTTATGTAAATATTAGAACATATTTACATAACATCATAGAAAATTTTATCATAAGTCAATTTATCTGTTTATTTATGATACTTGAGGAAGCACTGTGATTTTTTTGAGACACAAAGGAACACTTCACACATCTCACATAAATTTTACTGTTGCACCCAGGCATTCTGCACCTGAAAGGACTTGAACTGTTTACCATTTCAGGCAAGTGGACTGCACCATATTTTCTTACTGTCTCATCTGGGTGGGGCTTTCTTCTCTTAATTTCCGGAGAGAACTCTTCATCGCTTGAATCATTCGGATCTTGTTGACATGTTTGTCCCTGGGCTAGCAGTTCCTCTGCCAAGAGGAGTTTGAACTCTAGATACTGGGAGGTGTTTTTTGCAGCTCGTTGCAAGGATTGGCTGTCTTGTCGGAACAGAAGCTATGAGTTGGTGATGGCCAAATCAATGAAGTGAAGTATGGTGCGAACAGTCCACTTCTTGGTCCGGCTGGACATTCTGTAGAAGCTGAGCATGCGATCACACGTCAACCCCTCCCATGTTGATATTATATTCAGCAACCACTGCAGGTCTTGGGACTTGGATTTGCTTCTGTTCTTTCTTTGACCATCTGCAACAGGTATCCTGGGGTTCAATTCCATGGGCAGTCGATGCCATGACAACAGGCTTGTTGTCCATCCACTTGGTGAGTGCTATTTCATCAAGTTTCCGCACAATTATTTCTGATGTCCCTCTTGGTTTTGTGCTCAGGATGTTGTCAGCAGTGAAGTGGCACTCTTTTGGGACTCGATTTCTTTGAATTGTTCCTGTAGCAGACAGGCCCCGTTCTTGAAGAGCATCCAGAAGCCGGATGGTGGTAAAATACCGGTCAAAGTAGCCTAGTGATCCTCTGTGAAGTGTCTCAGTCAAACGCAGGACTGCATTTCCACCTATACCCATATGCTGGACTTGAGTAAAGGTGTTCTTTCCCATGTAAGTTTCAAAATCCAGTACTAAGCCACCTGGACTTGCAAGAACGAACACCTTTAATCCTGTTGGATTTGGTTTCCCAGGCACAAACTGACGAACTGGGCAACGGCCAGTGAATGGAACAATCTGTTCATTAATACAGACCTTTTTTGGCCTAGGTAGGCTAAGGCAACCTTGTAGGACTCTCTTCAGAACTGGTCTGACTTTCCATAAGGGATCCATTTTTTTCATCTTCTGGCACAGCTAGATCATTGACCACTTTCAGTGAAGACCTGATCTTGTAGAAACGATCACGTGTCATGGAATCAACTATAACTGCGACTCTTGTTTTGGCAGCCCAATACATTTTGATCCTTGGATCTCCAAGGCATGCCATGTACATGAAGATTCCTAAAAAGGTTTTGATCTCTTCTGGCGTTGAGTTTAAACTACACCCTGAATCCTGTACTATACGCTGATTGGTGAAGAAGGAAAGGTCCTCAATTAGATGTTTGTCAATGTATTGCTGAAAGTACTGGTGTGGGTTCCAATCACTACGGCTCATTAGGGTGCCATTATCTGCAATTCCGTGTTCTTCTAACACAGGCATGAACCTTAGACAGGAAAAAGACTTAACAAAATTTACTTCCCCCACTGTAAGTAAGCCACTGACTGTTCAAGTTCTCCTACTTAGAAAGATGAGAGGTCTATAATTTACATCATAGGTAAATTATACTATGAGAGACAAAATGAAAAAAAAAACATTCCTGGAAATCACAATGTAGGATTTTTTTGGTCCATGTTGCCCAACGATAGCCCCAAAACATCACTGCTCTAGAGGAGACCTGCATAGAGGAATGGGCCTAAATACCAGCTACAATGTGTGCAAACCTGGTGAAAACATTTGACCTCTGTCATTGCCAACAAAGGTTATGTTACAAAGCATTGAGCTGAACTTTTGTTTTTGACCAAATACTTATTTTCCACCATAATTTACAAACATGTTATTTCCTACAATGTGATATTCTGGATTTCTTTCCCCCTCATTTTGTCTCTCATAGTTGAGGTCTACCTATGATGTCAATTACAGGCCTCTCCCATCTTTTTAAGTGGGAGAACTTGCACAATTGATGACACACACACACACACCCTTCATTTTCAATCAAAAAAACCCTGATCCTTACATTTTGGTTTTGGACCAGATAGGACGACAGTGCACCTCTGCTAGCCCTGTGTCTTTGTCCACTACATCTGGCTCTGCATCTTGGTCATCCTCATCTGGTTCCTCATCTACGTTCTCACCCTCTCCTGTCTGGATCACTTGACTCTCTTCTTCTGACAGATCCATGTCTGAGTCTCCCTAAACTATTCTGTAAAGAATTTTCTCTGCCTCTGTCAGAGAGCTGTCTACTAGAAAAAGTTAAATAAACATAAGTACAAAGTCCTAACGTGCACTACAGTGAACATTAATAGATTAGTCATTTTCCCTGTGAAACTAAATAAGTTTAGTTCTGAAAACTCACTCAACTTATTATTAGATGCTTATTTAAGTGAATTAATCAAGACATGACATTAAAAAAGATTTTAAATATAAATATCATGCTTACCTTTCTTTCTTCCATAAAATGAGCTTGCAGGGATGGAAGCCATTTTTAAAAGACCGAAAAGGAGCAACCCTCAAGGCCACACCCCCCACACATGTGACATTTTAAAGCTACGGTTGTCCTCTCTAAGACAAACCGTAACTTAGAAGAGTGGCATGTATAATATTAGATATATAAGCAAAAACTTAATGTGTACTACAGTGCACAAAAATGAAAATGAATTGCCGGGTCTCAGGAGGATATACGTGTGTTAATCATGGCACTGAGGCCATTCTCGTGACTTCAGTAGGCCTCAGATGTGTGTGCGTGTGTTCCCTGGCCTCGGCTGAGGCCTAATCTGATGTTCCTCTGGTGTTCCTAAACTGACCTCGCTGGAGACGCCAAATCTCTACTTGGAAGGGACCACGGCGACACTCAGTCTGTCATGACATCACGAGGATGCTGAGCGTGGAGGGGACATGCGTCATATGCATCTGTCAAATCAGCATTAATTATTTCATGCAGTGTCCAATCACATTTGGTTGATCACCTCGTGTTCACCTCATGGACACCGTGTGTATTGATGATTAAACGTATAAAATATGAGAGTTCGGAATGGGGAATTAGCTCTCTCTGTGACAGACACCTGGCGTGTTTGTAACGGAGATCTCAGGGGTTAATCCATGCTTTGTTAAAATAAATCATTGTATTTTATTATCTAACCCAACTGCTTCTGACTTTTATTGTGCTCACTATTTAAGGGTTTCAGAATCTAACACAATGCACTTCCAATAAAGTGAGTATTGGAAAAATTTATTTTGCTGCTGAATGTAACTACTAAAGTAACTTGTAATCTAACGTAGTTACTTTTAAAATCAAGTAATCAGTAACATAACTAAGTAACTTTTAAAAGGAGTAATCAGTAATCGGATTACTTTTTCCATCACTGCCAGGAATAAACACCACAACAAAGAAATGTAACACAGGCAGAGAAAGCAGAAAGCAGGGTACATATAAACAATGACCAACAACACAGAAGACCATACACTGGTTTTAAATACATTCAAGACTAAATACAATACAAAGAACTAAAGACATAGCTGGAAATAGTGATGAGAGGGTGGAGTTACAAATGACAAGGGTGTGTCAGCCAAAATGAAAACAAAAGCACATGGAAAACTAAAACAAGACAGAGAGGAGGAGCTAGACAGAACACAAAAACAATAATCACAGGTGGGGGCAGAGCTAAACATGGCCACCAAATTATGCATTCTTTGTTTTCTCGTTTCTTCTGTTTGGTAACTCTTTACTCACTTATGTTGTGTGGTTTCGATAGATGGAATCAAACATATGGTTACGTTAATACTAATCCTGAACACTCAGTTAATCACTCTCCCTGGCACTACTGTTCTCTCACTTAACTTTGTTTTTTTAAAACAGTATATTTGGATACTGCTTCATGTGCTGTAAACTGAATTTTTGTTAGCTTTGTTTTTTTTGTACTGTATTTTTTGCAAATAGTTGGAAGAACTTATAAACAACAAACCAATGGTTTACTGTAACGTAGCTCGCAGAGCTAGGAGGCGGACACAAATGCTGAGGAGAGCGAGATTTGGGATTCCATAATCATGGTCATAATAACAGACATGGGTAATATCAAGAGGGCAGTCCAGACACGAAAGGTAGATTGGCATACTGACAAACGAACTAAACAAGGCAGGGAAACGCAGAACAGGCAAGTACACACGCTAAGGGACACAAAACTCATGACAAGACAAAAACAACGGAGATTGCAAAAGACACTAAGTAGATTGAACAGCAGAACAAATGACCCAAGAGCATGAATAACAAATGAACAAAACAACCGATAACCGATATGGGAAACACAGGGACTATAAAACACAGAACTAAACAAGACACAGGTGGAGACAATGATGACATGGGCATGGCAGATGGGGGGGGGGGGGGGGGACAATGAGCAGGGAACAAAACAGTCACAAGGAGCAGGGAAACCGAAGTGACAGCTAGAGAGGGGGGCGTAGCCCTACATGACATTTTGTAACGCAGCACGCGCTGCGGAGTGAGGAGGCGGACACAAACGCTGAGGAGAGCGAGATTAAATAAAGGGAATACCAAACTCAGGGTCAAAGAGAAAAGCATTGGTCAGATCAGAGAGGGAGTCCGAACAAGAAACACGAAGAGACATGACCGAATGAAACTAGAACTAAAACACGGGTAGGACACGGAAACAAACAAAACAACCAGGTACATGAAACACAGAGCAACTGGGCAGCGAATGAGAAGTACTCACAACAGGATCAACGGCCATGAACACAGAAACATAACAGCAGGAGATCAGGAACACGAACCGACAGCATGAACCAGGTACAAAGCACAAAACCACAGATAACCAGACTGGGGAATAACCGGGACTTATAACACTGAACTGAAACAAGGGACAGGTGTTAACAATGACACAGGGGCATGGTAACAAACGAGGAATCACGGAGACAAACGAGCAGGGCAGGATAAACAGGCAAGGAACATAGACACGAGGGAACCCGGAGTGACAGCTAGGAGAGGGGGCGTTGCCATACGTGACACATTTACAAGAGGTATTTAAACAGTTTTGACATTTCCTTTACAATTCATTGTAATTAGACAGGAGATTTTGGCAATCTTAACAAGCAAAAATGTGCTTGTTTGCAAGGAAAGATTGTGTGTGTCAACCACTAGCAGTACTATACTATGAAACTAGTAAATTCAAGTTGTATTACAGTTCTATCCTCTATTTATAATAACAGCATTTTCCTAATTTTCAACATTTTCCCATTCTCAATACTGCCATCGCGACCCAAACCTGGATAAGCGGATGAAAATGGATGGAATGATTAATACGGTAACTATCTGGTAACTGTGCTGCCAGGACTTTACACTTTTTTTACAGTGTCATTAGAACATTTAGAATCATCATTCTCATCAATTGATCCTGGGAGTTGATTTTTCGCATAGCATCATTATATACCAAAGAAAGCATTATATACCAAATGGTAATTGCATAATTATGAGATACCTCACTCTGTAGAGTAAGACAGGGGGATAACTCTCTGAAATTCTACTTTGTGTTATGTACAGTGGAAGATGTTGATGAGGAGCACTGCAGTGATAGACAGTGGCGTCAAGATTGTGGTTTTTTGACTGAGTAATGTCATTGGCTCCTCCACAGTCAGCCATTCCTGAAACGGTTTTATACTGATATATACTACTGTTATTAGGAGGATTTAGGTTGTACAAACAATTTCATATGTTATTATTATAGGCTGTTTGAGATAGTCAAGATCACAAAAAATATCAATAATTGTCGGCCTACACAACACTCTAATACATAATTAGAGTTTCAAAATGAGCAAAACAGTCACAGAGAAAATCTCTATTAATCCAGTGTTTAGGGATGTGAATGAAAACAGCTTAATACCTCTGAGGACAACTTAGCAATTTGTTAATCATAAGTCAAAACAAGCTAAGTACCACAGGGAATGATGTCACCACAGATTAATCATAAATATGTCTGTACTTCACACATATGCTGGTATGCTGTCTCTTCTGCAGTAAGGTACAGTATCAAGTGTATTATGTATTATGTTCCTCTCCACAATGTCTAATATCCTTTGATTAATATTAATGTTGATTTAGTGTTACTGGAATTGTACTGCAGTGATTTTATTCACATTTACAATGAAAAGGGGATGTGCTTAGAATACTGCAACAAAAACTAATGAAGGGGCAAAACATGACAATTAAATGGAAGCCATTTTTTATAGCTGTTTTGAGGCCTGATGAATTCCAACGTGATTTTCTCTCTGTCCATGTCATCTATGTCTTCATTTTAGTTATTGAACTTATAATTATAATTGTATAATTACATTGTAACAAGGAATTAATTTAGAACACCAACAGAACATCAATTCCATCCATTGTTTTACAGGTGGTATGATGACAGATGACTTCTACCATGACTTCCATTCAGCCTGAGTCATCAGTGAATGAAACATTTTATAAGCCCACATTTTACATTAGAGGACTGTACAACATTCCACATGCAAAGTACTACTTTGTATTTCTAAGCATCATGTATGCTGTGACTGTTTTAGGGAATTCTTTTATAATGGGAATAATCTACCTGGCACGCAGCTTACACACTGCCAAGTATGTAGCTGTCTTTAACTTGGCCTTCTCTGATCTGTGTGGAAGCTCTGCTCTCATTCCAAAGATTATTGACACATTTCTGTTTGACAATCAGTACATATCATATGAAGCCTGTTTGGCAAATATGTTTTTTGTGAATTGTTTTTTGACTCAGCAGTCTCTTACTCTGCTTGCTTTAGCTTATGACAGGCTGGTTGCTATATGTTCACCTCTGAGGTGTAACGTACTGATCAGGCAGACAAGGATCCAAGTGCGGATAATAGCCGCTTTTATTGAAACAGCAATTACGGAGTGATCAAACAGGCGAGTAACTCTGTTCAGGGGGTGTAGTGCAGGAGTGATGTGATCATAGTCAGGAAAGTCCAGGGTCACGCCGATGAGACAGAAGCCAGGAGGTACAAAGGGACTAGGCAGGGGACGAGGTCTAGGGGGAGAGCAGAGGTCGGTACACGGGAGAGCAGTAACACTGAGAAAACGCTTGGTTTGTGGCATGGCAACAATACTTCGCAACCCGGAAGAGAGAGGAGGAAGCTTAAATAGTAGCAAAAGGGGAGGGGCGATGAGCGACAGGTGAACCGCATCACACGGGTATCATGTGCTGTTCCTGACAGTACCCCCCCCTCTGACGAGCGGCTCCAGCCGCAACAGATCGGTTAGACGGGGGCCGGCCACGACGCCTGGGAGCAGGGAAGTTAGGATGAGCAGCGTTGAATTCAGCGATGAGAGGAGGGTCTAACACATCCCGCGCGGGGACCCACGCCCGTTCCTCGGGACCATAGCCCTCCCACTCAATGAGATACTGAAGCCCACCCCGACGTCGACGGGACTCCAGGATGTCCTGAATGAGGTAGGCAGGGCGACCGTCAAGCTCCAGCGGCTCTGGTGGCTTGGCGAGCGGCGCGGCAGCAGACATGGGGCTGTAAAACACAGGCTTAAGCAGTGAAACATGAAAGACAGGATGTATGCGATACTGAGGAGGGAGCTGCAATTTATAGGACACCGCATTGACTCGACTCAGGACCTTGAAGGGCCCGATGTACTTCGAGCTGAGCTTCTTACAATTCTGTCGCAGGTTCAGGTTACGGGTGGACAACCACACTCTCTGACCCGGGTGGTAGACCAGAGTGGGCAGGCGGCGACGGTCAGCATGGAGCCTCCGAGTATGCAGGGCACAGCGTAGGTGTACGTGGGCCCGCTCCCATGTTAGCACGCTGTTCTTGAACCAGTCGTCCAACGCCGGGACGTCTGATGGCGTATTGTCCCACGGAAAGAAAGCAGGTTGATAGCCATATACACATTGGAATGGGGTCATCTTGGTGGAAGAATGCATAAGTGAATTACGGGCATATTCAGCCCAGGGTAAGTACTTGCTCCAGCTGGTTTGAGAGACACAGTATCGCCTTAGGAATCCCCCTATTTCCTGATTCACTCTTTCCACTTCTCCGTTAGACTGAGGGTGATACCCGGAGGTAAGGCTAACTACGACCCCGAGCAATTTGCAGAACTGTCTCCACAACTGTGAGGTGAATTGGACTCCGCGATCTGAGACAATATCTTCTGGTAACCCGAAGACACGGAAAACGAACGTAAAAACGGCTTGGGCTGTTTCCATGGCAGTGGGCAGCCCTGGAAAGGGCTGTCAACTACGACTAAAACGACTGTATTCCCCTCGGACTTGGGCAGGTCAGTGATAAAGTCCATCACTATGTGTGACCAGGGACGGCGTGGAATCGAGAGCGGTAATAGTTTCCCTACAGGGAGTGTTCGAGGAGTGCGACTCTTAGCGCATACGCTACACGCCAATATATAGTCCCGCACGTCGTCTTTCAGGGACGCCCACCAATACCGCCGTGACGGGAGATGTGTAGTGCGTCTGATTCCGGGGTGACCAGTACCTGCGGTATCGTGTGCAAGCTGTAGGAAGCGCCCTCTCAGCGACACAGGAACATTCCTTCTGGGCAGTCGTCAGGGCTGGGATCACTGTGTAGAGCGTCTTCCAATTCGTTCCAATGAACAGCAGCCAGGAAACAGGTGCGAGGCAGTACATACTCCGGTATTTTGTCCGTGGGATCCTTTTCATGTATACGTGACAGGGCATCTGCTTTAGTGTTCTTTGAACCAGGCCGGTAGGAAACGGAGAATCGAAACCGGGAGAAGAACAACGCCCATCTGGCTTGTCGGGGATTCAGTCGTTTGGCTTCCTTCAGGTATTCCAGATTTTTATGGTCTGTGTAGATGACAAACGGATGTTCAGCCCCCTCTAACCAGTGTCTCCACTGCTCTAAAGCGAGTTTTATCGCTAGAAGTTCCCGGTTACCAACGTCGTAGTTTTGTTCGGCCGGTTGTAGTTTCTTGGAGTAGAAGGCACAAGGGACCAACTTAGGGGGGTTTCCTTGGCGTTGGGAGAGAATAGCTCCCACACCCACCGCCGAGGCATTGACCTCCACCACAAAAGGGACTTGGGGATCAGGGAGATGCAGAATAGGCACCGAGGTGAACGCCCCCTTAAGCAACGAAAACGCCCGATCAGCCTCGGGCGTCCAGTCCAGCCGCAGATGCCGCCCACCCCGAAGGAGGTTGGTGAGCGGAGTGGCCAGCGAACCAAAACCCCTGATGAAGCGGCGATAGAAGTTGGCAAACCCGATGAAACGCTGCAGTTTCTTTCTCGTTCGAGGCACAGGCCATTGCGTGACAGCCGACACCTTGTCCAGGTTCATGGAGATCTGCCCAGGGGATAAAGTGCAACCGAGGAAGGTCACGGAAGTCCGATGAAACTCGCATTTCTCTGCTTTGGCGTAGAGGCGATGCTGCCGTAGGCGGGCTAGCACTGCAGTGACATGTCGGACATGGTCCGCGACGGAGGTGGAATATATCAGGATGTCGTCTATGTAAACTATGACAAACTTCCCTATCAAGTCACGGAATATGTCATCCATGAAAGCCTGGAAGACAGACGGGCTATTGGCAAGCCCATACGGCATGACGAGATACTCGTAGTGGCCTCGGGCAGTCACAAACGCAGTTTTCCATTCGTCCCCCTCACGAATGCGAATCAGGTTATATGCACTCCGCAAGTCCAACTTGGTGAATACACGCGCCTCCCTGAGGCGTTCTTGCAATGCAGAGATGAACGGAAGGGGGTACTTGAACTTGGAGGTGACAGCGTTTAAGGAGCGATAGTCTATACAGGGACGCAGCCCTCCATCCTTCTTCTCTACAAAGAAGAACCCTGCAGCTACGGGTGATGTAGAGGGACGGATAAACCCCTTCTGAAGGGCCTCGTCTATATACTTTTCCATTGCCGAATCTTCAGGACGGGACAAAGCATATGGTTTCGTTTTGCGTGGGAGTGGGGAGCCGGGCAGCAGATCAATAGCACAGTCCCCCGGTCTGTGTGGTGGCAGGTGACTTGCGCTTTCTTTACAGAAGATGTCTGCGTAATTCTGGTACTGAGCAGGAACGGCAGTTTCGAGAGGGGAATCGGGGCTTTCTATGGACGAAGACCGGAGAGGTAAGTGCATGCAATGCTTGAAGCAGTGAGAACCCCATTTCGCGATCTCTCTAGTTTTCCAGGAGATATCCGGGTTATGTAGAGACAGCCAGGGAAAGCTGAGAACAACAGGATCACGGGGCGACGGCAGGAGCAGGAACTGAACAGTCTTGGTATGAAACAGACCTATCTGGAGTGTGATTGGCACCGTACACTGGGTAATCAATCCCTCACCTATAGGTTGGCCATTCAGCGCGTTAACTCGTAAGGGAGGACTGACTGACGTAGTGGGAATACGTAATCGGCGGGCCATGTCAACATCTAGGATATTACCTGCAGCCCCAGAGTCTACGAGTGCTGACAGGTGAGTGGACATGCCACCCCAGATGACTTGCACAGGCACATTCAGAAAACGGGGTTGCTTATGTGTCTGCTGGTGGGGCTCTCCTCTCCAGCGCGAGCTGGGCGAACTGGGCAATGAACACGGAAGTGGCCGCTCTCACCGCAGTACAGGCAGAGGTTCTCCTGAAGACGCCGAGACCTTTCGTGCGAGGACAGCGGGGTCCTGCCTAATTGCATAGGCTCCGAACCCTCTCCTGGTGTGTTAGGCAATGGCAGGGCTTGTCGATACGACGCGAAGGAGGGTGGATTCCCACAAGACGTCTGACGGCGGGCGAGTAACAGCTTGTCGACGTTCACAGCTGTTTGAATGAAGTCCGACAGCGACTGCTCTTCACTGCGACAGGCGAGCTCTACTTGCAAATCCTGTCTTAATCCTTTACGGAACACGGTCTTGAGGGCTGGTTCGCTCCACCCGCTACTGGCAGCCAGGGTACGGAACTCTCGAGCATAATCCGCTGCGCTACGTTGCTCTTGACGTATTTCGCACAACAGGGTGCCCACGTCTCTACCTGCTGCCGGGTGGTCGAACACCGACTTTAACAACGCAGAGAACTGCTCCTCAGAGTCAAGAGACTGGTCTTTGCTGTTCCACAGGGCGGTTCCCCAGGCACCGGCCTCTCCAGTGAGATGCGTCAATACGAAGTCTATCCTCTGCTTCTCGGTTGGGAACTGGGCAGGGTGATGCTCGAAGTACAAGGAGCATTGCATTAAAAAGTTCTGACAACGTTCCGGAGAGCCGTCATACCGCTCCGGTACTGCTACAGGAATACAGGGAGGAAAGACAGGCGGAGCGGCGGCTACAGCAGCCTGATATTGAACTGACTGGATGGCCTGGACGTTCATAGCCACGATAAGCTGTCGAACCTCTCCCTGGTGTACGGCGATGGTATGTCCTTGCTGAGCCAGGAGTGCAGGTACGTCCGCTGGATCCGTTGTATAAGGCGAAGTATTATGTAACGTACTGATCAGGCAGACAAGGATCCAAGTGCGGATAATAGCCGCTTTTATTGAAACAGCAATTACGGAGTGATCAAACAGGCGAGTAACTCTGTTCAGGGGGTGTAGTGCAGGAGTGATGTGATCGTAGTCAGGAAAGTCCAGGGTCACGCAGATGAGACAGAAGCCAGGAGGTACAAAGGGACTAGGCAGGGGACGAGGTCTAGGGGGAGAGCAGAGGTCGGTACACGGGAGAGCAGTAACACTGAGAAAACGCTTGGTATGTGGCATGGCAACAATACTTCGCAACCCGGAAGAGAGAGGAGGAAGCTTAAATAGTAGCAAAAGGGGAGGGGCGATGAGCGACAGGTGAACCGCATCACACGGGTATCATGTGCTGTTCCTGACATGAGGTATCACACTATTGTAACCAAAACAGCTATGAGTGTAATCTTAGGCATTTTGTGGTTTATATCTGTAACTATAAATGCTCTCCTTGTATCTCTGGTCACCAGACTGTCCTTCTTGTAACGTATTGAACAGGCAGAGAGGGATCCAAATGTGGAAGAACACCGCTTTTATTGAAATGAGATGCTGGTACAAACAGGTGAATCACGAGTACTAGGATCAGTAGTAACAGCGTTTTCTTGGCGTGGTCAGGACGGTCCAGGGTCATACTGGGGGGAGCAGAAGTCAGGAGGTACAGAAGGATTAGGCAGGAGACAAGGTCGGGGACGTAAGCGAGGGTCAGAACACAGGAGAGCAGACAGGATATAGAAAGGCTTGGTACGCGGCATGAGTCGGCAATACTTCACAACTGAGATGTGCTGGTGAAGTGCTTAAGTAAGGCTGAAGGGGGCGTGGTAATGAGGGGCAGGTGAGGCTGATTAAGGAAGATCAGGTGGCATTCCTGACAGTACCCCCCCTCAAAGGAGCGGCACCTGATGCTCTACGACGTGCTGGGGGGCGACCGCGGCGCCGGGGGGCAGGAAAGTTAGGATGTGTAGCGTGGAAATCGGCGATCATCGTGGGGCAGAGGACATCCCTCGCTGGAATCCAGGCCCGTTCCTCGGGGCCATATCCTTCCCAATCCACCAGATATTGCAGACCACCTCGCCGGCGTCGGAACTCCAAAAGCTCTCGGACGATGTACGCTGGACGACCGTCGATTTCCAGAGGGTCCGGAGGTTTATCATACACAGGGGGCACGGTGAATGGGCTGTAGTGAACCGGTTTCAGGAGAGAGACGTGGAAGACAGGGTTAATACGGTAATGTGACGGCAAAAGAAGCTTGTAGGTAACTGCATTAACTCTGCTGAGCACTTTAAATGGACCGATGTACCATGGACTGAGTTTTTTACATCGTTGCTTCAAGTTAAGATTCTGTGTCGACAGCCATACTCTCTGTCCCGGGTGGTAAATCAACGCGGGGAGACGACGACGGTTTGCATTGAGCCGGCGTGTGTGTAGGGCACGCCGCAAGTGTACATGCGCTAGCTCCCAGGTACGGGCACTGTGTTTAAACCATTCGTCCAGGGCGGGGACATCAGCTGGTGTCTTGTCCCACGGGAAAAACGCAGGTTGGTAACCGTATACACATTGAAAGGGCGTGAGTTTGGTCGCGGTGTGTATAATGGAATTCCGGGCGTACTCTGCCCATGGGAGGTATTTATGCCAGTCGTGTTGAGAAACGCAATATTGTCGGAGAAACCTCCCTAACTCCTGATTGTAACGCTCAACCTCTCCGTTAGACTGGGGGTGGTGGCCTGAAGTCAGACTAACAGTAATGCCAAGGAGTTTGCAGAACTGCTTCCAGACTCGAGACGTAAACTGTGTCCCTCTATCTGAGACGATATCCTCGGGTAAACCATAAATACGGAATACGTAATGGAAGAGGGTAAGAGCTGTATCCATGGCAGTGGGTAATTTGGGGCAAGGAATGAGATGGCACATTTTTGAGAATTGATCTACGATTACCGTAACAACAGTATTACCTCCTGATGTGGGCAAATCTGTCACAAAGTCAACCGCGAGGTGCGTCCATGGCCGGTGAGGAACAGGTAAGGGAAGGAGTTCTCCTGCTGGAAGTGCACGGGGAGTACGGGTCTGAGCACAAACGGAACACGCCAGCACATAATCACGAATGTCATCCTCCCAGGACGGCCACCAGTAACGCTGAGAGATCAGGTGTCGTGTGCGTGTAATACCTGGGTGGCCTGTGCCCGCCGTATCGTGTGCGAGCTGAAGGATATACGGGCACGTATTGTTTCCCCTCCGGACATTCCACCGGACTGGGTTCAGTGCGCAAAGCCTCGTCTAATTCCTCTTGTACTTCCCAGCGAATAGCTGCGAGGAAACAGCTGGCAGAATACGTCCAGGTTCATGAGTAGCTTCGTCCTTTTCGTGGATCCGTGACAGGGCATCGGCTTTGATGTTCTTTGACCCGGGTCTGTAAGAGACCGGGAGAAAAACAGTGCCCACCTTGCTTGTCGCGGGTTTAGACGTCTGGCTGACTTCAGGTATTCAAGGTTCTTGTGATCAGTATATACAATGAAGGGGTGTTCCGCTCCCTCCAACCAATGACGCCACTGTTCGAGCGCGAGTTTAATAGCCAGGAGTTCCCGGTCTCCCACGTCGTAGTTCATTTCCGCGGGGTCAGCTTTTTGGAGAAGTAGGCGCAGGGGTATAGTTTCGGCGGGCTTCCCTGCCTTTGAGAGAGAACAGCGCCCACTCCGACCTCGGAGGCGTCGACTTCCACAATGAACTGGAGTTGGGGGTCAGGAAGGTGCAGAATGGGGGCTGACGTGAACGCCTTCTTGAGGCGTGAGAACGCTTGTTCCTCTCCAGCAGTCCAGGTGAATTTCCGATTCCCCCCTCCCTTTAAGAGATTAGTGAGAGGGGTAGCCAACTCACAGAATCCTCGGATGAAACGGCGACAGAAGTTAGCGAATCCCAGGAATCGCTGCAGCTCTTTCGTGGAACGAGGAGTCGGCCAGTTTAAGACAGCTTCTACCTTCTGCGCATCCATGGAGATCTGGCCAGGGGACAGCGTACATCCTAGAAACGTCACCGAGGAGCGATGAAATTCACATTTCTCCGCCTTCACGTAAAGATTATGCTCACGAAGGCGTTGTAAGACTGCAGAGACGTGTCGGCTATGCTCTGAAGCAGACGGGGAATAAATCAGGATATCGTCTATATAAACGAATACGAAGTCATCGATCAGGTCACGGAAGATGTCATCCATAAATGCTTGGAACACAGCGGGGCTGTTAGTTAGTCCATACGGCATGACTAGATACTCATAGTGCCCTCTGGCGGTAACAAAGGCTGTCTTCCACTCGTCGCCTTCTCGAATACGGATCAAGTTGTAAGCGCTGCGTAAGTCCAGCTTGGTTAAGATATTCGCCCCCATCAGACACTCTTGGGAGGCTGTGATAAAGGGGAGAGGGTAAGCATTCTTCGACGTTACTGCATTTAGGGCACGATAGTCAATACAAGGTCGTAATCCCCCATCCTTCTTCTCGATGAAAAAGAAACCAGCAGCAACCGGAGAGGTGGATGGTCGAATAAACCCTTTCTGCAGAGCCTCGGTGATGTAGGACTCCATCGCCTGATCTTCAGGGCGTGATAGAGGGTAAGGTTTCGTCTTACGAGGTAAGGGGGCTCCCGGCAGGAGGTCGATTGCGCAATCACAGGGACGATGAGGAGGCAGACGACAGGCACTGTCCTCGTCGAAGACGTCAGCGAATGCACGATACTGCTCGGGGATGACGTCAGAGAGAGGAGTGTCGTGGCTTTCCACCGAGGAGGACCTGAGTGGTAGGTGCATGCACTTACTAAGACAATTTTCATTCCAACGTACGAGTTCTCGCTTCTTCCAGGAGATTTCAGGGTCGTGCATTGACAGCCACGGAAACCCGAGTATGACGGGATCTCGGGGCGTGGATATGAGGAAGAACTCTCTCATTTCACTATGGAACAGACCTACCCGCAACTCTACGGGGCAGGTACGTAGCGTAATCACACCCTCTCCTATAGGCTGTCCATTCAGTGAATTCACTCTCACGGGAGGGTCTATAGGTACGGTGGGAAGGTGTAGGTGGTAGGCGAGGTCCTGGTCTATGAAATCGCCCGCTGCACCCGAATCAACTAACGCAGACAGGTTAGTATTTATGCCGCCCCAAGATATTTGTACGGGTAAGCTAACTTGACTATATCTCAGTAACGATCGTCATGTTAGTGGGGACCTGCCCAGCTGCACGAACTCGTCGGACATCCGAAGACTCGGAGCACATACATTGGAAGGTGGTGCACCAGACGCAGTGACAGGAGCGTCAGTCTTACGGGAGTGGTAAGTTAACAACAACTTGTCGACGTTAATCAACGCTTGGATAAACTCTGATAAAGTGAGGGCTTCACTACGACAGGCGAGTTCAACCTGGATGTCGTTTCGCAGACCACGGCGGAAAACAGTTTTCAAGGCAGATTCACTCCAACCGCTTCCTGCAGCTAGCGTACGAAACTCCCTAGCATAATCGGCAGCACTGCGTTGCTCTTGTTTGATTTCATAGAGCCGGTCTCCCACATCACGTCCGTCCGCGGGATGATCGAAAACAGCCCGGAACACTGCGGTGAACTGACTCTCCGACTGGAGGGCAGGGTCCTGGCTTTCCCACAATGCTGTACCCCAGGCGCCTGCTACTCCCGTGAGGAACGACAGGATAAAGTGGACTCTATGTAACTCGGCCTGGAACCGGGCTGGATGATACGTGAAGTATATGGAGCATTGCATGAGGAAATTTCGACAGCGATCAGGAGATCCATCGTAGCGTTCCGGTTCTGCTGCAGGCACACTCACGGAGGTAGAAGCAGAGGTCGTGACGAGGCGGACAGCTTCCTGAAGGGCAGCGATGTTACTTCCCTGACTCCGTATGATATCCGTGAGTTGACGGACCGTTTCAGTGAGAGTCGCGATGGTTACTTCTGCTGGATCCATTTGTTGGCGAAGTATTTCTGTAACGTATTGAACAGGCAGAGAGGGATCCAAATGCGGAAGAACACCGCTTTTATTGAAATGAGACGCTGGTACAAACAGGTGAATCACAAGTACTAGGATCAGTAGTAACAGCGTTTTCTTGGCGTGGTCAGGACGGTCCAGGGTCATACCGGGGGAGCAGAAGTCAGGAGGTACAGAGGGATTAGGCAGGAGACAAGGTCGGGGACGTAAGCGAGGGTCAGGACACAGGAGAGCAGACAGGATATAGAAAGGCTTGGTACGCGGCATGAGTCGGCAATACTTTGCAACTGAGATGTGCTGGTGAAGTGCTTAAGTAAGGCTGAAGGGGCGTGGTAATGAGGGGCAGGTGAGGTTGATTAAGAAAGATCAGGTGGCATTCCTGACAGCAAGTTAAAGCGACACCAGACCACAAAACATCCGGAGACGGTGGGAAAACCGAAGGAGTTTTTTCTAAGAAAAAAAGAGCTTCTTGTTGCTAACAGGCCACAGAACATTAAAGACAGCTTGTTGAGGGCTGGCAGCGAACACAGGCAGGCAACAATTGCATCTAATTGCCAAAGACAAAAAGCCACACACCATTGGCGAGACACTGATTAAACCTGCGTGCATTAAAATGGCAGAGAGAATGTGTGGACCGCAGGTGGCTAACAAATTTAAGACTGTTCCACTGTCTAACAACATAGTGAAAGACAGAATCGACAGAATGGCAGGGAACATCGAGAACACACTAGTCGAAAAACTGAAGACCGATCCCTTTTCCATCCAGCTGGATGAAACCACCACTGTGGCCGAGGAAGCAATCCTCGTAGTTTACGCACAATACATCGAGGTGACCGAGGTAAAACAGGACATTCTTATGTCTGTGAATCTGAAATCCACCACAAGAGGAGAGGATATTTTCAGTGCAGATGACACGATCTCACAAGCCACAACATACCGTACAAAAATATAGTGGCATGCTGAAACATTAAAGACTGTGGTCAAAATAGTGAACTATATAAAAAGCTTGTCCGGTCAACAGAAGAATCTTTGCACAGCTGTGTGAGGACGAGACACCAGACACTCCTACTGACGCTGACGCGATTCATGGAACTGAAAGACCAAATAGAGGAATTATTGGCCGTTCACAACCAGAAATTAGCAGACAAAATGAAAGACACGTTTCTAATCAAGACTGCATATCTTGCTGATATATTCAGTCTGTACAACAAGGCAAACAAACTTATGCAGGGCGCAGACGGCACCGTCATTGAGTGCAAAGAAACAGTGGATGGGTTTGTGCACAAAGTGGAGTACAGACGGAATAAACTGAAAAAGGGGGACCTACAACATTTTCCTTTGTTACTACAACAATAAGGCAGGGTGTTACCTGATGCTTTGACCAGACAATTCACCTGCCACGTGGATCAACTTTAGGAAGAGATGCACTCTCGCTTTTTGGATATTCATGAACTTGTCTCAAAAGATGCATGGGTGATGGACCCATTTCTCGCAAAAGAAGATGATGTGGAGCACCTCCAGGCTGAGGATGAGCTCATGGATATGTGATTATAAACCAACGAAAGCGTAATGCTATTTGCATAATGATGAGATACCTCGGTCTGTATAGTAAGACAGGGGGATAACTCTCTCACATGTTAGACATGTGAACAGAGATCCCATGTTGCAGTGGTGTTGAGATTGTGTTGTTTTTTTACCGTGCAATGTCATTGGCTACTCCACAGTCAGCCATGCCTGAAATGTTCTTTTACTGATATTTCCAAAATCAAGAGGATTGCGGCATACAAACAATTTCATGTGTTACTGTCATAGGCTGGTTGAGATAGTCATGATTACAAAAAATATCAATAATTGTTGATCTACACAATACTCTAATACATAATCAGAGCTTCAAAATGAGCAAAACTGTCACAGGAAAATCGTATTAAACAAGTGATTAGAGATATGAATGAAAACAGCTTGAAACCTCTGAGGACAACTTAGCAATTTGTTCATCATAAGTCAAAAGTCAAAACAAGCAAAGTATACCACAGGGAATGATGTCACCACAGATTAATAATAAATACATCTGTACTTCACACATATGGTGGTATGCTGTCACTTCTGCATTAAGGTACAGTATCAAGTCATTTCGTTTCCTCTCCAAGATGTCTGATATCCTTTGATTAATATTTATGTTGATTAAGTGTTACTGAAATTGTAATGCAATGATTTTATTCACATTTACATTGATAAGGGGATTTGTTTAAAATCCTGCAACAAAAACTAATGAAGGGGAAAAACATGACAATTAAATGCAAGCCATTAATTTATAGGTGTTATGAGGCCTAATGACTGCCAACATGAATTGCACTCAGTCCATGTAATCTATGTATTCATTTGTTATTGTTATTGAACTGCTGTAATAATTGCATTAACATTAACAATTCCATCCAATCAATTGTTTTACAGGTGTTATGATGACAGATGACTTCTAACATGACTTCCATTCAGCCTGTTTCCTCAGTGAATGAAACATTTTTTCACCCAACATTTTACATTAGAGGACTTTACAACATTCCACATGCAACACACTACTATGTGTTTCTAAGCTTTGTGTACACTGTGACTGTTTTAGGGAATTCTTTTATAATGGGAATCATCTACCTGGAACGCAGCTTACACACTGCAAAGTATGTAGCTGTCTTCAATTTGGCCTTCTCTGATCTGTGTGGAAGCTCTGCTCTCATTCCAAAGCTTCTGGACATGTTTCTGTTTGACAATCAGTACATATCATATGGAGCATGTCTGGCAAATATGTTTTTTGTTTTATTCTTTATGACTCTGCAGTCTCTTACTCTGGTTGCAATGGCCTATGACAGAGTGGTTGCTATATGTCTCCCTCTGAGGTATCATGCTATTGTAACCAAAACAACTATGAGTGTGATCATAGGTATTATGTGGTTTGTATCTGTAACTATCAATGCTCTCCTTGTATCTCTGTTTACCAGACTGTCCTTCTGTCGATCTACTACAGTTAACAGCTATTTCTGTGATGTTGGCCCTCTCATTACTTTAGCCTGTAATGATACATCTATAAATTCCATAATAGGTTATGTCTGTACAGCTGTTCTGCTTTACATTCCATTGTTACTGATAACCATCTCATATATTTGCATTGGTTTTGCATTGCGGAAGATTGCACATGTTCAGCAAACCAAAGCAATGAAAACTTGCACCTCCCATGTCATATTAGTGGCTTTGTTTTATGTACCAATTTTAAGTGTTTATACTGCAGCTTTTACCACATCTGTAGATGCAAATATCTGGATAATCAATACAGGCCTGACACAGACTATTCCATCCATGTTAAACCCAATCATATACACTCTAAAGACAGAGGAGGTAATGCATGCTATTAAAGTACTCTACAAACGATCCAATTTGAAGCCCACAAAAATAAATAAGCTGTGAGGACTTGAAACAACACAAATATGGTATAATAAACTGAAAGCAATATGTGTGGGACAAAATTGTTCCAGCAGTACAGACTGAAAAATCATTGATTTATCATCACTTTGTAATGTAATGCTCAGGAAAATTACATGTTTTTTCCATTTTTTAATTGTGTACACTGCAATTTCTTTTTAGCAATTGTGACACGGGGATAGAGGCAGCAGGAGGCAGAGGCTGTAAACTAAAAGCCTTATTGTCCATGGTGAACGAGCTCAGGCCAAATGGCAACAATGAAGAGAAGGGTGGCACGCAGCACAGTCCCCCAGGGGGCTGTGGCTTCCGGTAGAGAGTACGCTGTGCGCAATTGGCTGCCGCTTCTCGCCGGTGTGTGTGTGATTGATTGTCTGTGACTTGTACCTGTGTTAAATTGTAAAGCGCCTTGGGAATCTGGAAAAGGCGCTATATAAATCGAACGTTCATTCATCATTCAATGTAATAAATTGTTTTGTAAAATTATGATTCAGTAAAATAAATGTGAAATTACAATTAGCATTTATGTTACATCAGAAACATACTACTGTAGTGGTTAATATGTTTCAGACATTTATTTTAAAAGCCTGATGTCAGGAGATCCAGGGGAAGTCAAGACAAGGGCCTTTGTGTACTATACCACAGTGTCCCATGGAATGCCACTCTACAGTGGAACAACACTGGACTGAAAAGCTTTTTGAAATATTGTAAAGCATCTTCAATATTTTGGTAGCACTGCTTTATTTCTGAAAGAGATTTTACGCATTTATACATTTAAACATACAGTATTATTATATTATATTATATACACATCTTTTGTACATCTCTTGTTGTTTTTATATGTTGTCATTCTTTTCTCTTTAATTATGTTGGGTGGTTACCTTATATATGGTTGTACACATAATTAGCAATTACACTAATTTGCTTTAAAAAATCTGACATCCGATAAAATAAATTATTGTGCTGGCTTTTCCCAGAGATGAAACTATTCAATACGATAGTCAGCAAATGTAGACAGCTGATAGCTACTGTGAAATTATCTGCCACCCCTGTTGAACCTGAATTGTACAAAACAACAAGCTAACTGCATGGAAGTGTAGTCCTAAAAAGTGTAGTCCTACAAAGTGGAAGTGTAGTCCTACAAAAGTGTAGTCCTTCTGTTAATCCAGGAACCATTAAACATTCTTGGGGTTATTCAGACGAAAAGTATTTCAATGATTCGATTTGGAATTTGTAATAGGATAGGAAACACTCGAGAAAAAGGGGGATACAACAACAAGAGGTTTTTGTTTTTTCAGAGAGCAGGGCACTGGACACTAAGAGTAAAGGCCAGATGTCTTAGGCTAGAAGTATGGATCATATGGATCTTCTCATAACAGGGAGGCTGAATCTGGGATGTCTCAAAGGGTCAGACAACAGGTGTGACCAATCAGAATGAATGTTTTTGATATGCAGTGTCAGTTGTCTTGTAACATAACGTAGCATAAGGAAATTGTACAGGTGGCCATTTAGAGCATGGCATGGCTGGGGTAAGAATGACCAGGGAACAACAAGGGAAAGACACAGGCCTTAAATACACAAAATAACAAGGACTAATGAAGACAGGTGGAATCAGTGAGGGGTGGAGAAGAAAACAAGGGGCAGAAATATTGAAACCAAAACAAAAAAAAACGTGTCATGTCCAGCTCCACCCTCCTTCCCAGTCTCGTGTTGTCTGCCCTAGACCCGCCATTTTTCCCCGTTTCATTGGTTTCCCTTCTGTCTGTCACCCCCCTGTCCTCAGTGTTTCCACCTGTACCTTGTTTCTCTTCCCCGATTCCTTTTGATTAGTGTAGTCTCCTCTCCGTGCCGTACAGCCTATACCTCGCCCATTCTTTCCTCCGTATATCTTTTCTCTCTTGTAATCGCATCTTATCCGTATTCCGTGTTCTATGGTTCCTTCCGTGTTTAGTTAGCTCCTGTTAGTTTACTCTTGTTGTCCAAGTAGTGTTCTTTGTGTATATGTCCCGGTTTCGTTATCCTATCTTGTCATTTAACATTGCTAAATTAAGAAATGCATTATCACAGGATGATGCGGAAAAATTGGTGCACGCCTTTGTTAGCTCTAGATTAGACTACTGCAATGCACTACTGTCAGGATGTTCAAATAGGAATCTAAATAAACTTCAAATAGTTCAAAATGCCGCAGCCAGGGTTCTGACCAGAACTAGAAAATTTCAGCATATCAGTCCAGTCCTATCAGCCCTGCATTGGCTCCCAGTTAAATTCCGTATTGACTTTAAAATTCTTTTATTAACTTATAAAGCATTGCATGGGCTTGCTCCTGAGTACCTTCAGGAACTTATTTCCTATTACGAACCCCCATGCCCACTAAGATCACAGGGTGCTGGTCTTTTATTAGTTCCAAAAATTAATAAGGTAACAGCAGGGGGAAGAGCCTTTTCTTGTAAGGCCCCCCAGCTTTGGAATAATCTTCCTAAATGCGTCCGGGACTCCGACACAGTCACAATCTTTAAGTCTAGGTTGAAAACCCACTTATTTAGTTTAGCGTTTGATAATTAATATCCCCCCTTAGATGAAAGTACAGATCCAGGGGTTCATAGACGAAGGGTTTTATGGTAGACTGGGGCGCTGGTGCTGTCGTCCTGTCACTGCTCGTGGTCACTCAAGTTTGTTGACAATGCAGTGGACGGATGCCATTGTCTCAGAATGCCCCCAAGCCTATGTTACCTTCTGGTTCTGCCTTTTTAGCTAGGCTGTAATAATTTAACTAAATGCCGGAGTTGCTGCCACACTCCGGAAATGTTTAAAATTTTACCTGTCCTGTATATGTCCTCATACAGAGCTAATTTTCCCTGTTTCATTTCTCCACATGGCTGCCCGCCTGCTTGAGGAATAATGAGATGAGGAGCCCAGCGATCCATCCTGAGCCAGCCACCTCCTGCCTAACCGGATGCATACATCATGATGGACATTATTACATATTTTTCCTTTTCTTTCTCTTCTTTCTGTCTAAATTGTTGTTGTTGTTGTCATGGTGACCGGTGTCGGCCAGAGGAGGATGGGTTCCCCCCCTGAGTCTTGGTTCCTCTCAAGGTTTCTTCCTCATGCAAAAAACTAGGGAGTTTTTCCTTGCCACTGTCGCCTTTGGCTTGCTCACTGGGGGCTAGGACTCGGCACTTGTAAAGCTGCTTTGTGACAACAACTGTTGTAAAAAGCGCTATATAAATAATCAAATCAAATCAAATCAAATTTTATTTATATAGCGCTTTTTACAACAGTTGTTGTCACAAAGCAGCTTTACAAGTGCCGAGTCCTAGCCCCCAGTGAGCAAGCCAAAGGCGACAGTGGCAAGGAAAAACTCCCTAGTTTTTGCATGAGGAAGAAACCTTGAGAGGAACCAAGACTCAGGGGGGGAGCCCATCCTCCTCTGGCCGGATGGCCATAAAATAAAATTTGATTGATTGATTGATTGATTTTTTCCTACTCCGTTTAGTTCCCTGAGTTTCTGTTTATTCATCGTTGAGGTTCATTAGCTTATCTCCATTAGTTATTCTCTTCTGTCTGTTGCCTCATATTGCCTATGTTTCCCCTTCACTAGTTTTTTTTGTATTTTGTACCTTAGCATTTATTCCTCATTGAGCTTCATTACCTTCTCTCCATTAGTTATTCTCTTCTGTTTGTTGCCTCGTATTGCCTATGTTTCCCCATCACTAGTGTTTTCTGTGTTTTGTACCTTAGCATTTATTAAAATTCTCTTTACCTTTAAGAGTTTCCTGCATTTGCGTCATGCTGGCCTGTAGTAAGCGTTACAACATGGGAGTGTAGTGTGAAGAACGCAGAAGACTTTTCACTTCCTTGCTCTGAGGACCTACTGTCAATCACAGGAAGTGCATTGTCTCACAAAGCTTGAAATGTATTGTCTCTGGTCCTATAAGGTTCCTGCAGCATGAAGTGAAAAATGCCAAGAAAGCATTTCAGCCCCTCCACTGGGGACCCAAAGTCCACGACCTTTGGACAGAGGAAACCGTTCTAATCAGATTCACCAGAACCCTGTTGGAGGAATTATGGCTTTCACCAAGGAAGAGGACCTCATATATGGCCTCTGTTTACCTAAGCACATAGGATTAGGGTTAGTATCGCCATTGGAATTTGCAAACAGACCTATATCCAAGAATGCCAGAATAAACCATGATTCCATAAATATATTCTGGGATAGGTACTGGTTTCTAAACATTTTTAGGGGAAGCAGCTCTTCAAGACTATTCCAAAGACACCAAACTTGGAATCATTCCATAAGGATAAAATTGTAGCTGAAGAATACAGGACTATCTGATCATGGACCCAACAACATTCAATTTCTGGAACTAGACAATTCGACACTGTGCTTATGTTTGAACAGAAAAATTAAATCCTGTCACCTTATTATTGAAATTATTGTGTGTTCCATATTAATGCATATATATTATTGATCATGTTTCCCATGGTACCATGTTATTCACATATGAGACTAATATTACATCTGTTTTATTCTCATTAGTGTAATGTAACATAATTTAATCTCGTTATTGTTACTACTAAATTGATGTCACATCCAACTCCTCCCTCCTCC
The DNA here is from genome assembly GCF_052324685.1 of Brachyhypopomus gauderio. Classification (NCBI taxonomy): domain Eukaryota; kingdom Metazoa; phylum Chordata; class Actinopteri; order Gymnotiformes; family Hypopomidae; genus Brachyhypopomus; species Brachyhypopomus gauderio. The sequence goes on along the minus strand of NC_135220.1, from coordinate 20,169,583 downwards.
CTTGTCCCGCCTAGTTTCCCCGTTTCCTTGGTTTACCTTCTGTCTGCCACGCCCCTGTCCTCAGTGTTCTCACCTGTGTCTCGTTTTCTTTCCTGGTTGTTGTGTATTTAGTTTCCCCTGCCCTGTCTACCCTAGTCGGCCATTGTATGTGAGTCTTCCTTCGCCTTCGTGCTCTTTTGTGTTATCTGATCAATCTGGTCAATCAGATTATCCTGATTCATGTTTCTAGTGTTTTCTCTATGTGTTCCTGTTAGTGTATGTTCTCTTCCTGTTGCCTTTCTGACCTGCTCCGTGTTGTCTGTCTCATTTATCAATTGCACTGTTGTTAGTTTCCCTGTCGCTTATGTAGTCTAGTTTGCTTAGCCTTTTATGTTTAACCTTGTTGTGTTCAGTTGTAGTCAGAGTTGTATAGTAACGAAGTAGAACTACGTCACTACTGTACCTAAATACTAAAATGCTGTATCTGTAATTTACTGGAGTATTATTTTTTTCTTCTACTTCCACTTTTACTTCACTACATATGTAACAGAAAAATAAATAACAGTTTATTTTAAATAAACCTATGTTCATATAATTCGACAAAATTAGAACCACACGTATATGTTTATATGGGTACACAGTGACATCTACTGGTCAAAGAGAGTAGCCCATTCTATAGTTCGGCCTCCTACCATATCCGGTTCAGTCTGTTTTTGCTGCTGAAAGGCTGAGAGAGTGGAGAAGCATAGCACTGACTGACTGCTGTATTTTTTCTGGCTGTACCCAAGCAGTAAACAAGCAGAACCAACCAATTGTGGTGCTCGCTTTATTGAGGGACCAGAAGAAGGGGGTTACAGTGGTGCCGTGACTCCTCCTTTCACCATCATCACTACAACTGGTTCTGCTGCAAGTTTCGTCTGGGCCTGTGTTGTCACAGCGTGGTAGAATTTTATTTTGAGTAATCCATTCAAGGTTTCACTGACCAGTAAGCTCAGTTTTTTTCCCTTATGCTGAGAGAAGTTTTGAAATGTTTTTTTGCAGTTTTTAGTTCACTTTTTACTTTGCGCTTGAGACGTTACATACATACTCTGAAATACTGTTTTCTTTTGCTATTGACATTTTCTTGTATATCTTCAATCCCATTATAGATTATTGTTATTGTCATTTGAATCAAACTGCATTTTGGTTGTCGTGCCTAGACCGTTTGATTTAAAATAATAATAATAATTATTATTATAATGGAACATTGCCAAGATAGTTCCATTCTGACTGGGGGAAAACAAATGGCGCAGTACATTTCGCAGATACAGGAGATTGTTCTACACAAAATTCGGTTGTTATTGACATGACAGACATATACACTGTCAATAGGCAACCCCGGTGTTCCTCTAGGCCTATTCGAAGTGCTAGTGATTTAGACAGTGCGGTTAGCGAATTGGGAGTAATGGTCGAAGAATTGGGGAAACATATTGGCGACACTATCACTGCCAGACTATTATCTTCTGGGAAGTTTGAAGTGTATTCCCATTCTGTAAGCAACTGTCCCGATGTGGACAATGCATCTCTCAATCTATCCCAAGTTAATGTTGTTCTGAATACTGACGTAAAAGATCCACCAATGTTTAGAGGGAGCGATTTGGATGCATGTGACATTGGTGAGTGGGTGGACATGATGGAGTTATATTTAAGAAAGTGAAACTTCCAGCGCGCTGATCACGCAGAGGAAATCATGAGTAGACTTGGAGGTAAAGCCAGGGATGTAGTCAAGATAGCTTTACGCAGTGAGCCAACGCTGGATGTCACTTGCCAGCCTGGCATAATCTATGGCATTTTGAAACAGTACTTTACTATAGCATGCCGCTTGCTGATTTTTACAATACACTGCCGGAACACAATGAATGCCCTATAGACTATTGGGTTCATGTTAATAAAGCTGCAGACATTGCCGATGAGTGTCTTATGCAAATGCGGGGCAGGCACATGGAAGACCTTGGAAAGGAACTGCCCTGACCCTGCTCTTGCTTATGTTTTCAAGACCAAGCCCATTCAGCAATGGACTGCTAAGGAGGTGCAGGAACGGATTGACGAGTTCCAGAGGGAGAAAAAAGCACAGATGGTTTCTGCGACCAAGATGCTATCCACTGTGAAACAACATACAGGTCCTTCTCAAAAAATTTGCATATTGTGATAAAGTTCATTATTTTATGTAATGTACTGATAAACATTAGACTTTCATATATTTTAGATTCATTACACACAACTGAAGTAGTTCAAGCCTTTTATTGGTTTAATATTGATAATTTTGGCAAAAAAGTAAAAAAAATTAGCATATTTCATCCTACTAATAAAAGAAAAGTGTTTTTAATACAAAAAAGTCAACCTTTCCAATAATTATGTTCAGTTATGCACTCAATACTTGGTCGGGAATCATTTTGCAGAAATGACTGCTTCAATGTGGCGTGTCATGGAGGCAATTCGCCTGTGGCACTGCTGAGGTGTTTTTGAGGCCCAGGATGCTTCGATAGCGGCCTTAAGCTCATCCAGGGTGTTGGGTCTTGCATTTCTCAACTTTCTCTTCACAATATCCCACAAATTCTTTATGGGGTTCAGGTCAGGAGAGTTGGCAGGTCAATTGAGCACAGTAATACCATGGTCAGTAAACTATTTATCAGTGGTTTTGGCACTGTGAGCAGGTGCCAGGTCGTGCTGAAAAATGAAATCTTCATCTCCATAAAGCTTTTCAGCAGATGGAAGCATGAAGCGCTCCAAAATCTCCTGATAGCTAGCTGCATTGACCCTGCCCTTGATAAAACACAGTGGACCAACACCAGCAGCTGACATGGCACCCCAGACCATCATTGACTGTGGGTACTTGACACTGGACTTCAGGCATTTTGGCATTTCCTTCTCCCCAGTCTTCCTCCAGACTCTGGCACCTTCATTTCCCAATGACATGCAAAATTTGCAGTGCTGCTTTTCTGTAGCCCAGTTCAGGTGCTTCTGCCGCTGTTTCTGGTTCAAAAGTGGCTTGACCTGGGGAATGCAGCACTTGTAGCCCATTTCCTGCACACGCCTGTGCACGGTGGCTCTGGATGTTTCTACTGCAGACTAAGTCCACTGCTTCCGCAGGTCCCACAAGGTCTGGAATCGGCCCTTCTCCACAATCTTACTCAGGGTCCGCTCACCTCTTCTCGTTGTGCAGCATTTTTTGCCACACTTTTTCCTTCCCACAGGCTTCCCACTGAGGTGCCTTGATATAGTACTCTGGGAACAGCCTATTTGTTCAGAAATTTCTTGGTGTCTGACCCTCTTGCTTGAGGGTGTCAATGATGGCCTTCTGGACAGCAGTCAGGTCGGCAGTCTTACCCATGGTTGCGGTTTGGAGTAATGAACCAGGCTGGGAGTTTTGAAAATCCTCAGGAATCTTGTTTAGGTGTTCAGAGTTAATTTGTTTATTCAGATGATTAGGTTATTAGCTCATTTAGAGAACCTTTTCATGATGTGCTAATTTTGTGAGATAGGAATTTTGTATTTCCATGAGCTGTATGCCAAAATCATCAGTATTAAAACAATAAAAGACCTGAAATATTTCAGTTGGTGTGCAATGAATCTAAAAATTTTTTGAGAAGGACCTGTAATGTGGCTGTTCGTGATCACAGTGAGTGTGCAGGTGTTTCCACCATGGATATGATGGCCCTCAGACAGAAGGCAGTGGAGTCGCACAGGCCACCGGCTCCAGATCCAGTCACACAATGCAGTCTCGATCGTATGGGTGCAATGTTGTCCAAGGTTTTGGATGTTCTAACCACTAGGGAGCAGCGTTTTCACAGACCTAACCGCAATGAACCGAGCGGTGCCCCTACCAGAACCTTAACAGGCTGCCGCATCTGCAAAGATGTTGCATACTACATTTTCACACTGCAGAGCTGAACGTTTGTGCTTTGTGTGTCATGCACCGGGCCACACCAAACAGAATTGCCCAGCATCTGCGGGGCACACACAGTCTGCTCCCATGTATGACGGGGAAACAACCTCGCTTTCGGGAAACGAGTCAGCCTACACTTGGAGAGGGGAAGTGTTGGCTCTAGTCATGATGCCCTCATGGGAGTGCCAGATCCTGAGACTGTATTCTGACTGGGTGCCAATGAAAATAATTAATCCTAGTGATAAACCTGTGACACTCAGACGAAATGCCAAAATAGCGGACGTCTACCCATGTATGGCACTTGAAGATTTTTTTGCAGACGAGAGTGTGCCCACTAGGGTGATGACTTTTATACAACCTCGTTTCCCTGTATCATAATTTGATGAGCTTTCATTTAAGATTAAATAAAATATTACATTCGTGCAACTTGTTAAGCAAGTCGAGTACCACAAATTCCTGGGCACCACCATCCAGCAGGACCTCAGATGGGACCGACACAGCACTACAGTTGCTAAGAAGGCCCAACAATGCCTGTATTACCTGCGACAGCTCAAGAAATTTGGGCTGCCACAATCTGTACTGGTTCTATTCTACACAGCTATAATAGAATCAATCATCACATCCTCCATCTCCATCTGGTTCGGCTCTGCGTCTCTGCACGTAAAACATAAGCTACAGCGATTAGTGCGTTGTGCAGAGAAAGTCATCGGCTGTCAGCTCCCTTCCCTCATGGATCTTTACTCAGCTAGGACCAAGAAGAGGGCAGGGCAGATCATGGCTGACCCCTCTCACCCCAGCCACCTTCTATTCCAGCGGTTTCCATCTCTGCGGAGACCGAAGGTGAGGGCCTTAATGACCCGAACCAACCGACACCTCCACAGTTTCTTTCCTCAGGCTATCACCCTCCTAAATAAGGACCCATCACACATCCCTCCTATACCACAACACATCAATCCCATATGCTAGCACGTTCACCTTAGTATTTATTATTTATTATTTATTATTCTATTCTACTATTTATTACTCATTATTTTTCATTACAATATATGTTTGCTGTTTATGTTGACACCTGCACCAAAAAAATATTCCTTGTACTCCTGCTACTTGGCGGAGTAGCAGGAGTACAAGGAATTCTGATTCTGATTCAAGGAAATTTGATTAAAAAAACCTCACGCACAAAATGATTTGACTGTCCTGGCTGACGGCGCACAGCGTTATACGATGTTCTGGAAAATTCTATACATTTCTCTGCTACATAAATTATTGAACAAGTCGGTTTCATGACTTATGTTATATACAGTATATATAATATCTATCTCTCTATGTATATATATATATATATATATATATATAGTGACGTGCGGGCAGGGTGAAGGACGAGACACGGGAATCCTTGCTTAGCGAAGCAAACGTCACTTTATTAACAAAGATTGCGCAATAGCGCACGGATAACAAACACACTCACTCAGCAACGTGTAGACTTTAGACAACGACGAGCACAGGACACTGCGCGAGCGCACATTAAATAGACAAACCACATTAGCCCCACGTGATTACGAGACAAGTAACTTATTAATCACACGCCATAACCCCAACCACGGATATCCACTGACGCAGACAAAGCACATTTGTAAATATTAGTCTAAATAGCAAAGTAAAATTTATGTTTTTGTAATTTTTTCTTTTTGTGAGAAGCTAAACTGAAAACAGCAAGTAAAAGGTCACTTGCAGGATCCAAGCATGCGCAGTGACATCAGCAAGACAAACGTTTTTCAGCAGAGCACAGTGGAGATTTAACCTACATGATTAACATGCATGTTTCACTTTTTAAGTAAACGTTATGTTAAAATGTGAGATGAGACTGCCATGTTAATGAACCAACCAATTAGCTTAACTGAGGCAATGTTAGTTTATTTCCAGTTCGGGTTATTTACCTGCCTGGCAGAAGTAGTTAGCAAAGTAACTTATACTAACTGAGATTAGGAATTTACATTCAGAAATACAGATGGTCGCCATTAAAGTATTAACAGTGTACATATAATAATTTGAATGTATTTAGATTCAAGTGTGTTTTTGGAAAGGCTTCGCCGTGATAACGTCTTAGTTATGTAGTTTAGCTGCTGAAGTTATTGTTGTTTATGCCACTTGAGTTCATCTAAGGCACCGTTACTGTGTCTAGTAGTTAGAATTTAGAGGTGAGTGAGGTTGTGCCTTATATAGGTGTTCATAAGAGTGAAAAGGTTTTCTCTCGTGCAATATTGATGCACTGCTTGTTTGAGCTGGTGTTGTTGCAATAAAAGAAGCAATTTTTCTTGCTTCTTTACAAAATGTTGCGCAATGCTTTGCTAAAACCGTCATGTAACATTTTATTGCTGGTTTTGTATCAGAAATTAATACTGTAATAAAAATATATGGCAGTTAAGCATTATTAAAGAACTTCAAAAATGAGTCCTATTACGTAATTCATAATTCATGTACATAACGTGTTGCAAAGTAACATTTACTGAAACATTTGTAGTTAAATATACTGACAATTATGAGTAAATGAAGAGTTTGTTTCCAAAACGCTATAAATCCATTTTGATCAATTTGAGTAAAAACGTGTTTTCTATAGCAAGAAAGTGGTAGGCTGAAAACCACTGTTTTCTGTTTCAAACTATCAAATACCATACCAAGGTTAAAAAACACAAACAAATCAAATCAAGATTTTAATATTTAAATATTTATTTAAAAAAAACAATTCGTTTTTTCACAAAACGCAATAAATCCATGCCATGTTTTTTTCAAAATGTCTTATATATCCTTTGGCATCAATAAAAAAAAAATTTTGACTGAAAATGTGCAAAATACAATAATAAGATGTACAATTTACTGTTATTTAATATAATAGTTTGACCATTGGGCCTAAAAACTGTCACGTTACGGTCACCGACCCCTCCCTTTTGGGCGTGTGTTTACATTGTCTACGTTTAGTCGTCTGTGTCTGTGGATCTCCGTGGGTGCGGTTATGTCTTGTGTTCATCCGTCTCACCTGTAACCTGTAACTTGTCATCACTCGGGGTTTATGTGGTTTGTCTATTTAATGTGCGTTTGCGCGGTGTCCTGTGCTCGTCGTTTAACACTAGAAGCGCCGCGCCTCATTTACATACTTATACCTAGAAGCGCGGAGGGCCGGTCATCTGACCGATTTCACCACCTCCTACTAGCGCCGTGTTGTTTTCACCTACTTAAAGCGCGCCTCGGGCGGTCAAAAGACCGCTGAGTCTTTACACAGGGGAGCTGGTACTGACACATAATTAACGCTAGATGGCGTTTTGCACAAAAGGAAGAATGAGCCGCCCAAACAAAATATTCGTAATGGTGACATTTGCACGTAACGTCAATATGTTAACAAATTAATGTGACTAAACCTTTTAGAATCAGTGCCTTGTGACCTTGTTCTCAGTAGCTTTCCCATTGTCAGTTTTGTTTAGTTTCATATTGCATTTCCTGGTTTGTGCGAAAACGTAAATGCAAAATATAGTTTCAGTTTTGTTTCTTGGTTAGTGTAATAGTTTGCTTGGTTAGTGTAATAGTTTGCTTATTTGTCTGTGTGTTATTCTGTTGGCATATATGTCACTATATTATCATGTACGTTCGCCACACCACTAACCCACTGGCCCGCACCCCCACTGTGAAGCGTTCACATCTTTTGTCTTGCTAATGAAACAGACTGCGCTGCAGCCTTCCACCCCCACATCCACAAAAAGCTTGTTCGATACTCAGAGTAGCAAAGTGAAGCCCGTAGACCGAGCTAAAGCAAGTTTGTTTGTATACTCAATGTTACGCCATTTCAAGTTTTAATGTCTAAAAGTTGTGTATGTTAGTGAATTGTAGGCTATGGTGAACATAACAAATCTACAAATAAATGTCTATAATGTTTTGTGTTAGACATAGAACAAAAAGCATAAATAGGCAAAATAATTACAAAAATATCATTATAAAAGGTAGGCTATGTACCTTTGCGTAACAAAATTATTAAAATGATACGGATGGCTTCACGAATATAGTTGCCTCTGTCCTCTCTAATGTTCACTTTTTTATCTCGCCGTATTGTGTTGCCGTTTCAAATGAGGTGTTTGATCGGTGAATAGCCGATGTGTGATCCCACGTCCTAACGACCGTGTTATCACCGAGCGTTATCACCATTCGGTGATTTACATGTAGCGTATATTGCATAAGTTTCATTCCCCACCTCAAATTAAGTTCCATTTATGTAGTGAATTGTGAACTTGAGAATAAACCTCCACCGCTGTGGTTAATGTTCATGCACTGTTTGAACAATATTTATTAATTACAGCCAGGTTTTGGAGGTTGTAGAACAGCTACAGGCCAACAACGGGTGCATCCCGTCTCTCTTTAGCGTATATTGCATAAGTTTCGTTCCCCACCTCAAATTAAGTTCCATTTATGTAGTGAATTGTGAACTTGAGAATAAACCTCCACCGCTGTGGTTAATGTTCATGCACTGTTTGAACAATATTTATTAATTACAGCCAGGTTTTGGAGGTTGTAGAACACAGCTACAGGCCAACAACGGGTGCATCCCGTCTCTCTTTAGCATATATTGCACAAGTTTCGTTCCCCACCTCAAATTAAGTTACATTTATGTAGTGAATTGTGAACTTGAGAATAAACCTCCACCGCTGTGGTTAATGTTCATGCACTGTTTGAACAATATTTATTAATTACAGCCAGGTTTTGGAGGTTGTAGAACACAGCTACAGGCCAACAACGGGTGCATCCCGTCTCTCTTTAGCGTATATTGCATAAGTTTCGTTCACCACCTCAAATTAAGTTCCCTTTGTTTTGATTTGTGTGTCAGCTTCACACAACTCAACATTCAAAACACAGCTTAGGTGCAGTCTTTGCACATTTGCCACAGACCAGTCGCTTACATGTCTGGCAGATGTCATACGTTTTGTTCCCTGAACATCTGCCGACTTGGCATTGTTTTCTTTTTGAGGGCGGGCAAGGAGCTTCAGGTAAAATTCGCTTTTGTGCCACTGCCCTAGCCGCTTTCGCCATTTTCTGCTGTGCACACAGCTCCTTTACCAACTCGAGAATAAACCTTTGTCTGCTCAGCTTAACGTTCATGCACTGTTTGAACAATATATGTGCATTTATTGCAGCCAGGTCTAGGAGGTTGTAGAAAACCGCGACAGGCCAACGACGGGTGCCTCCCTTCACCGAATACAGTCGTGCCATTTGATCCATAACATCAACGCCACATTTAGTCGTGTTGTAATATCAAACAGTTTCAGGCAGTTTCTTTGCGCCATTATCAATTGAAACTGTCTGATGCGTTGAGCTCAGGATGCATACATGTTTTTTTAGGTTTTGCCTGGTAAATCGTTAGAGTTATTTTTCCAGCCCGCAACACCTTGGTGGAAAATCTTTCAGACTGTGCCTGTGTACATGGGGGCATCTCATGTCTCATTTTATTCATCGTACCAACAATAGTGGTTTTGTTCGCCAAAAGGGTGTTTGCAAGTGCCAATGAAGTGAAGAAATTGTCAGTCGTTACATTTCTTCCTTTACCCGTGAAAGGCTCCATCAAACGCAACACAATAATTTCAGACAACCGTTGACCAGCCGGCCTGCTTTCATCTTTTCCTAGATAGGGAATGGCGTTCAACATATATTTTGTTTCAACATCAGCGGCCACCCAGAACTTAATCCCAAATTTATCGGGTTTATTGGCCATGTACTGAGTGAAACGACAGCGAGCTTTAGTTGGGAACAGTTGCTCATCAACAGTTATGTTCTCACCGGGCGTGTAAGAAGCAATACTGTTTTTCACAAATTTATCAAATATCTCCGAGATCATAGCAAATTTATCAGTCGCAAGGCGGGCAGCCCTTGTGCTCTTGTCATCAAAGCGCAGATAGCGCATGATATCTCTGAATGTCTGTCTAGACATTGTCTCTTTGAAAATGGGATTTCCTAAGTCAGCAGACCAGTATTCATCAAGTTTCATGCTTTTACCGGCTGTTATACCTCTTAAATAAACGAGACCCACAAATGCTTTCAATTCGTCAGCTGTTAGTTTGAACTGAGCATTATTTCGTTCAGCCTCTGCCTCTGTGTATTTCAGAATTGCGCCCCACATTTCTGTGTCAATCAAACACAGTAAGCTGGTCAGTGGACTTTTAATTTTGTCCTTGGCATAACACGTAGGCCCTGGGGTTTCTCTCACAATATTGCACTCTTGTGCTCTACCCCGAGGTTTGCCAGCAGTTTCAAACCACACCGTACAGTCTTTGGCCTGAAATGAGTCACCACCACACTCAGTTTCAGAGTCCGATTCTGAATCAGATTCAAGATTCAGATCCATTTCACTTTAGCCCTCTCCATCCGACACCTCACATTGTTCGCCCTCCGATTCCATCTCATCAATATTGCACAGCACTTGCTTTGGGGTGTACATGATTCTCTGTGCCATTTTTATAATGCACTATGCAACCTTTCAAACGCCCAAACCGAGGAGTCACGCAAACTGTGTTGCTGTTCGATCACACAAACCGAGCTTTCAAGCAAACTGTGTTGCTGTTCGATCACCCAAACCGAGCTTTCAAGCAAACTGTGTTGCTGTTCGATCACCCAAACCGAGCTTTCAAGCAAACTGTGTTGCTGTTCAAACGCCCAAACCGAGGAGTCACGCAAACTATGTTGCTGTTCAAACGCCAAAACCGAGCTTTCAAGCAAACTGTGTTGCTGTTCGATCGCCCAAACCGAGCTTTCAAGCAAACTGTGTTGCTGTTCAAACGCCCAAACCGAGGAGTCACGCAAACTATGTTGCTGTTCAAATGCCAAAACCGAGCTTTCAAGCAAACTGTGTTGCTGTTCGATCGCCCAAGCAGAGTTTTCACTCAAACTGTGTAGCCGCGTCCCGACGAATTTATAGCTCACGTTGCCTCATGAATGCTATTGTGAATAAAGTGTTCATAACAGCACCGCCCATGCCATCATCTCAGTTTCGCTCGCAAAGGTATGCATTTACATACGTAACTTGCATTCTGCTTAATTCTTTTGTAATGCCAGTGTGTCAAAAGCAGCCATACATAATGTATGTATCTAACAGCTAGCCCTGGCGAAGAGGGATTATACCCGAGAGATCATTTCTTTGAGATATTGACTTGATAGGTAGGCTAATTACCATTCGCAGAATTCCTGCAAACTACTAAAGCATTTATTAGGCAAAGCAAGACGCTCTCACGGTTTGAAAACCATTGATGTAAACTTATATATAGTATATATTAAATAATATTAATAAATAAAGTATATATTTTAAGACTTTGGAAAGTGAAACACTTTCACTTTCGTTCAACGGACGAATTCCGTTTTGTCTTTACACAATAATCAGTTTGAACTTTGTGAATAATTTAGTTTTGAAAACTATTGATCTTTATTTAGTTATACTAAATATTAAATGACATACGAATCTTTGCGACACCCGCTGGCAGAAAAGAGAATCACAGTCTTGAAGTGTAGGCGACGACGACAATATTACAGAGATACGAGCGAAATTGATTGAAACTAGCATGTGCAGGGTTTCTTTTAACAATGTAAAAATACTAGTTTATTAAAAGGACAATTCTGGGAAAAGTCATGAAAGGAGGGTTCTGAAATTGGATCCAGTGCAAAGATATTATTTTTTTTGTGCTGCTGCGGTCAAGTGACCGGTGCTCGGCGCTTCTAGGTATAATTAGGTCGACCAGAGGCGGCCCTTCTAGTAGACGTCACAGCAGTCAAATGACCGGAGCTTTGGCGCTTCTAGTGTTAAGTGTAACACGTTCGTTGCAAGCGTGTTTTATGTGTGTCGTCTGTGCTTTATGTGTAAATTAAAAAGTTTGGTGCTCACATTGGACTCATGCCTCGTCCTTCACCCAGCCACCAGCGTTACAAAAACAACATTTCAAAACGTTTCTTTTCGAAAAAGTGCAAAACTTCATTAACGAACAAGACATAAATAGTAAAATAGTATTAGTAACTATTAACATAAATAGTATAACTGCTATACGAACAGGCTCCTCTATACCATCAAAACCGTTCATTTTCGCAGACTTTGAGAGTGAAAAACGAGATATATTTTAACAAAGTAGGCTACAAAAAATGCCGGGCGGCTCAACAGGTCACGTTCTATGATGTTTCCATATCTGGTGGTGCGCTGTGATTGGATGAGTGGAGATGTGGCATTTTGCGGGAAATCAGGATTGGCGTTTGTTGCATTTTGGAAGGAAAGAGAGAAAGAAGGGCAGTATTACACGACGTATGTGGCGTTTTGATCAAAATTGAATATTGGCTTTTCAAGAGTGGTCACATACCATTCTGATTCTGGCTCTAACTCTTTTTTTTTTTTAACGGCGTTTATCGCGTTTTGGAACCAAACTCTTCAAATATTACTTGAAAATATGCTTTGTTAAATTTACTTGCTTTCAGTGGTAAATTTACTTGCTTTCAGTGGTAAATCTGATCAGGGTGCTAACTTTGAGAGCAAGTTGGTTAGTCATCTTCTGCAGCTCTCAGGGGCAAAGAAGTCACATACCACAGCTTACCACCCAATGGGTAATGGAACAACTGAGCGCTTCAACCGCATCTTGGGTGACATGATTAGGACACTTCCAGCACGTCCCAAACACCATTGGCCTCAAATGCTTCACACACTGACCTTTATGTACAATTGTACAGCACACGAGACCACTGGATTTCCTCCTTTCTACCTTGTTTGGCCGTGTTCCACGCATACCAGTCGATGTTGTCTTTAAGAGTGTGTTGAGGGATCGCGATGATGTCACTTATTCAAAGTACATTGAATCTCTGCGAAATGACTTGCGAACAGCTACATCACTGGCTGAAGCTCACACTTCTAAAGAGCAGAGACATCAAGCTGATGTTTACAACTGGAGAGTTAAAGGATCTGAAATCGAGATTGGTGATTGCGTCCTTGTGGCAAACAAAGCTGAGCGTGGCCGCCATAAGTTGGCTGATAGGTGGGAGGGTTGCGTGTACTCAGTCATTGATTGTAACCCACAGACCCATGTTTACAAAATAAATGACCCAGTGACTGGTAAAACTAGAGTGGTCCACAGAAATCTTTTACTTGGGGTGAATTTCCTGCCATTCTCGGGTGAAGACGGCAATTCTGGAGAATTGTTCAATGTTTTCTCGGATGAGGACGAAGCATCATGCACCCAGGACGCTTTGACTCAACTGCCTGACAATAATAGAGCTCCTTTGACTGATCAAGAAGACCGGTGTGAAGAGGTAGATAACCTAGGTGCAGATAATATGGCTACCGGAGGGACCATTGTCTGCAGCGATAACACTGGTAAAATGGAGACACATGAGCTCATTATGGATGTTGGGGACTCTGTTCACATTCCAGAGTCAGCAGTTGCAGGGATGGCCCCTGAGCAATAAGACAACTTGCAGGCAATTGCACCTGATCTCCCTGGGGTTAGATTGAAGGTAGGCCGTGTTCTGAAACCTGTCAATCGTCTAATATATGCCATGGGTAGCCGAACGCTTCTCCGACCCCGCAGTGACGCTCTCAGGAAATGGGAAACTAATATTAGTTTTTTTTTCCAGTTCTCCAGTTGAGCGAGGGTCAGCGAGTTTTTTGGGGAACCGCAGGCCTGAGGTGTAAAAGGCACTTCATTCAGTCATGATTGTAGCAGGGGTATTACGCGCGGTACTCCTCATCAGCTTTTATTGAAGCAACTTGTTAGTTGACTACTCGCTTTAGTATGTAGTGAGTTTTTTATTTTTCGCAGTCCCAGTCATATGTACTCACCGTGTTTTCATCTTTTTTATTTTCTTCCTTTCAGCTTTCATGTTTACTGTACATGGTTCGTTCCATCTGTTGTGTAGAATTTTGCCGAATTTAGATGGGGGAGAATGTAACAGAAAAATAAATAACAGTTTATTTTAAATAAACCTATGTTCATATAATTCGACAAAATTAGAATTTATATAGGTACACTACACAGTTTATATAGGTACACTACTGGTCAGAGAGAGTATAGCTCATTGGCCTCCTACCATATCCGGTTCTGTCTGGTTTCACTGCTGAAAGGCTGAGAGAGTGGAGAAGTATAGCACTGACTGACTGCTGTATTTTCTCTGGCTGTACCCAAGCAGTAAAGAAGCAGAACCAACCAATTGTGGTGCTCGCTTTATTGAGGGACCAGAAGAAGGGGGTTACACATATTTTCCATGAGTTTAATACTTTTACTCCGAAACATTTTTAAAATGATGTTTAGTTACTCGTTACAATTACAAACATGTTAGCTGGTGCTGTCACCGGGTCAAGTGATGAGGCTGTCTTGTGAGAAAACTGTGCATGCTCCAGTCGCGTCTAGTTTACTCTGCTGCTGCCTTCACTGAACACTTGAGCTTCGTAATCTAGGTTTACTTGACACATCGTGACTGCCGCAAGGGTCCGCATGGTAAAAATGACAACCGCTGTGGCTCCGTCCATGCGTGTTGGCCACGCGTGCGGTCGCGTCGTGAGGTCGTGCACCTCTCGATTTTTGTGCATGTTAAGTTACAAGGTGGAATTCACGCACAAGTACGGCACTTTGAAGGTCCATTTTCAGTATTTTCCAGCTCCTTCAGCTTAATTTACATATTTATACAAATACACATCTACTCGAAATTATTCCAAATAATTCACTTTTTATCTCATTAACACTAGAAGTCCCAGAGAAGGGTCTTTCAACACTTCTACTATCGGAACCCAGAGAAGGGTCGAGAGAACTGAAGGATTTTAGCTAACACCCTATTATCAGCTGTAAGCAGGCACTTTTGTTCTGTAAATAAGGCCATTACTGGCGCACCACAGGAGGGGGCATGCTTCAGCTCACAACTAATTGTTGTTTTTCATTGAGTTTAGCCATTTAGTTTCTAGTTAGTTCTATTCAGTTTATTGTATTTTATAATATAAAGGTTATATATATTGTATTTAGTTTAGTTTTATCTGAGCAACAAAGCACAAACAATACATTATTTTTTTATATTTTAAATAGAAAATTAGAAATTTTATAGCCAGGTACATGTGAGTAATGACCAGAAGCATTTGTGTCTAAGTCAGGAGGACTGAAATTTCAGCATGAGAAACATACAAAAGAACAACTGTTATGTTTCCATGCTTTTTTATGTTCCATGCTTTTTATTATTGCCATAAAATTATACAAAAAATACAAGGAATAAAACAATTCTACACATATTTACAATAGGCTGCAGTGCAGGGCTGTGTGTGTGTGTGTGTGTGTGTGAGTGGCATGTCCTTCTTGTGTGACTAGCACTTTAGCAGTCACTCAGCAGTCTGTCAGAACATGCCTGGCACTGCCAGGGTATCTCCCTGGTACATTTGCCACACGTGTATCTGTAGCAGTCCACACATCTCACATTTGCACAATTGTTCATGAGTGTTCTCATCAGAGCATTCACATACAACTATCTACCCAGTCTGCCAGTCCCTCATTTGGGGAGAAAGCTACAGTATTGTGGCTATTCCCACTTTAGTGACCCCATTTTGTTTCTCTTTCAATACCCCCATTTTGTTTCTCTCAGACAATAAAATATTCCAATACAGTGAGGACATGCACCTAAGACGAAAATTTCAGACCCCTCCATGATTAAAAATTGTCTAAATTGTCTAAAGTTGGGAATAGCCACAATAGTGTAGGTTTCTCCCCAAATGAGGGAGTGGCAGACTGAGTGGATAATTGTATGTGAGTGCTCTGTTGAGAACATTTCAACTTTATTGTATATATTTCTAAACTTACATCATGTCCTCTGTAGCTTCTGCTCTCAGCCAGGCCCTCTGACTGCCTCTCTCACCTTATGCATGTCCCCTGCACAACAATGCAGCTGGGGGATGGGCAGACACACTCAGGACTAGCTTACAGACTTTTGCATGACCTTTTTTGAGGTGGATCAACACAATTAATTTGGTAATTTTTTTCAAAATTGTTATTTTGAACCCACTTATCTTTTTTAGAAGAAAAACATTACTAACATTACTACATTTCTACCTGAGCCTGCCAAAAGCCAGTGCTGAGGTATTTTGGATCATGAGGCCATGAGGCCATCCTTTGTCATGCAGCCACTTCTAGGTAGACGGGGGGATGGGTGATAGTGTGAGCTATGTTGATCCATTGACTCAGACGGAGAAGAAAAGACCCTTTCAGAGAAATCTGAACTTTAGCTATTTTGACCAATAATCATGTCACCTTTTGCAGTGAGAAAAAAATCCAAAATTAGTACAAAGGAGGCAGACTTGAGATGTTTTGGAATTATAGTTCAAATAATGTCTGTCAGTTTTATAATAAAGAGAAAGATGACTAGCCACCTACATGTGGATGAAAATTCATGTCACCACACATTTCACTTACTCTGTTGACTGAGAAGCAAGGATAGCAAAGGTTTCCAGTACACAGCAGGCTTTGGACATGATCCTGGAGGGGCCGTGGGCGGGTGGGGTTCCCTGGTCTTTCTCTGCCTGCCTCTGGCCTCTGGGGCCTTGCTAATAAGTACATTCTGTACATTTATCCTATGTTGCACTTACATAAACACACACACTCACACACACATACATCAGTCATTTGTGCTGTATGTCTTACTTTCTGCTCTTCATTTAGTAGCAGCAGTTGGTGAATCATTTGAGCTGTTTTTTCTGCTCTTCTGTCTTTTCCCTTTTTAGTTTCTCTCCCCCTCTTTTCTCTCCTGTCCTGTATGGTTCACCTAACCCCAATTGTTTTTATCACTATTGTACTGTATTATACAGAATTGTTTTCTTTTGATCCTTACATGAAAACAAAGTTGTCCTCCAAAGGTGAAAGGGTGGAGGTGGGCCAAAAAAAAAAGTTTGAAAAGCCCATATGAAGCAATTTTCAAGCCTAGGGTCACAAACGTCACACACAACACATTGTTAGTTTTCAGAGAGTAGTGAAAATCTGTAGTAGTGATATCTCTTTTGGTAAGATTTCCTAAATTTCCTATTTTTGTTTGCTGGTTATGGCTGTATTTGGAAGAGACACACATGCGAAATCTTGATCTTGAAGTTAAAATTGCTCAATAATATTATTCTATTTCAAGTAGCTGAGGGTTTTTTGTATACATTTATGTAAAAACATTTTTACCTATTAGCAGTTTTTCAAAAGACAAAACTACTTAAATTAAGGTTAAAAATATCAGAGCCATTTTGACTAATCAATATGCCACTTATATGCCATTATAATTCAAAT
The DNA here is from genome assembly GCF_052324685.1 of Brachyhypopomus gauderio. Lineage (NCBI taxonomy): Eukaryota > Metazoa > Chordata > Actinopteri > Gymnotiformes > Hypopomidae > Brachyhypopomus > Brachyhypopomus gauderio. The sequence continues at coordinate 20,152,387 of NC_135220.1, read as the reverse complement.
ATTATGTTTGTGTCAATTTCACATTATTTCAACCTTTCACAAATCAAATCTCAAACATATGGTTCTGTAGATGAGGAGACTTCTTGCAAGAGATCTTGCAGTCTCATATGGCAGCCAAGGAGGTGCAAGCTTTCAGCAGCAACCACCCATACCTGACACACGCCTCATTTACATAACACTGGAGGCAAGTTCAGCTCTTCTCCACCCTGCTGATTCCTCAGGGAATGGGCACTTTTGCAAATGAATGGATGTTAATTGGAGCCACCAGAGGTGTCAGTTTGGACTAAGGTTCTTTGGACCCTCTTTTGGGACTTCAGGGGGGTGGTTGAAATTTCAGGGACTTCTAGTGTTAAAAGAGATGGTACCGTGTTTGGTAACAGCAGAAGAGCTGCATAATAAGCTTGATGGCATTTTAATGTACATATATTGGCACCTTCCACACCTTCAACGTTGAGTGATTGTGGCGGTGAGGGTGAGGAAGGAGACCACTCTGGCCCTACCTAGAGACAGTGTTTGCGTTTGCTGGAGTAAACTCCTATAGGATGAAGAGCCATCTCTACCTCCGTAAAGAGGGTGAAATATTGGCCTTCAAAAATTCACCTTCGAACTTGAAGAAACACATCAATGTAAGTTATAAATATAACGCACAGAAGACACACCAGCTTTAGCTGTCAGTAAGTGCTAGTTAGGTTAGATATCTTAGCTAACTAACCTAATTATGTTCATGACGTGCTGCAGTATTCACATAACATTAGCTGGCAATCATAAATCATAAAGGCGATGTTGTGTTTTTAGCAACAGTAAGCCGTGTCTCTCTTCATGCTGACTAATCATGTGCCCATTTTTATAGTGTAGTGTTTTTATAGGGTAAAGGCATTAATTGAGGGTAAACGCAGGGCAGTAGAATCACCCTTAGAATCCGACGGGCAGATTTTACGTCCAAAATACACTTCGTTTTCTCATCTAAATTAAGGCGAACTTGTACTTCTGCGTCAAACCAACCGGGTCTCATTCCCCATGCGTATGAAATTGTATGCAAAATTATGCACTGAAATGCGTACTCATGTGTACGCAGAGAGCTGCGTACAGATGTTACACCGCTATCAAATACATGTAAATGTGACGCTGGGGTGCTGGAGCAAGGACGAGACACGAGTCCAGGTCTCCGATCCAAACGACACGGTTTTTATTTACGAATATTGCGCATCTGCGCACAGAAAACATTCACAGGCACACAACGTGCAGACTATAGACAACGACGAGCACAGGACACTGCGCGAGCGCACATTAAATAGACAAACCACATTAACCCCATGTGATTACGAGACGATTCACAGGTGAGACGGATTATCACATGACATAACCATAACCACGGAATATCCACAGACGCAGACGATGCACGTAGACTACGTAAACACACGCCCAAAAGGGAGGGGCCGGGGTCCTCAACGTGACAGACGCCCCCTCCAAGGGCACTACCCGTCCCGGGGTGCCAACAGGACCGAGTGCCCCGAACCCACGACGATGGGCGGATCCGACGCGCTCAGTCCTGCGTCTGGGAGGTGACTGCCCTTGGCGAAGCGTCCATCACAAATCGCCTAGCACACCCTCCCTGGGAAGACGGGGGAAAAAACGTTAAACACATTAAACGGCACGTTCACAAACACACACACAGGCACGTTCACACACAGTGGCACAAGAGGGAAAAACGGGTTTGGTACACACAGGGGAAGACTGACAAACACTGGCACAGACAAACACATAACAGGCGCCAGGCTTCGCGCCAGGAGGAGAGCGAGCAGGGGAGAGAGGTCCGGAGCTGCTGGTGCTGCAGGCGCTGCGGTAGGCGGTGCTCCTCCTGCCTCTGCTGCGGACTCTCCGCCAGGTGCAGCGCGGCGGGCGGACGTGCCAGGGGCAGCGCGGCGGGCTGACGTGCCAGGGGCAGCGCGGCGGGCTGACGTGCCAGGGGCAGCGCGGCGGGCTGACGTGCCAGGGGCAGCGCGGCGGGCTGACGTGCCTGGTGCGTCGCGGCGGGCTGACGTGCCTGGTGCGTCGCGGCTGACGGACTGACCGAACGGGCCGTGTGAGCGGTCCCCCTCGATCTCCATTTCTTCCTCCTCCTCTCCTCCCCGACTCCACTCCATGGGCTGCTCCGGGCTGCCACCCCGGGAGCAGTCCATAGCACTGTCTCTGGAGCGAGCGGAAGAGGGCGTCCGCTTCCCTCTTACGGTCTCCGCAGACCTCTCTGAGGGGGGAGGGCTCTCTTCCTCCGTAGTGTAGGAGCCCTCCTCCTCCTCACCCTTCTCTGCGGTGCGAGAGGAGCACACGGGCGGAGGGAGGTAATCCTCGTCCTCTGATTCTTCCTCCGACTCCGCCTCCTCCCTACCGTAGTCCACGGTAGAGGCGGAGTCCTCTGACGGAGGGTATTCCTCTCCGTCCCCTCCACCGTAGTCCACGGTGGAGGCGGAGTCCTCTGACGGAGGGTATTCCTCTCCGTCCCCTCCACCGTAGTCCACGGTGGAGGCGGAGTCCTCTGACGGAGGGTATTCCTCTTCCTCCTCCTCTCCACCGTAGTCCACGGTGGAGGCGTCGCCTATAGAAGGGGGGTAGTCTTCCTCATCCCCTCCCCCACCGTAGTCCACTGTGGAGGCGGAGTCCTCAGGCGGAGGGTAGACCTCTTCCTCCGAGTCCTCTGCCCCAAACTCCTCCTCTGGGGTAGACGCGGTGGCGCCGACCACACATGAGCCTACCCTCAGAGGCGAGAGGGTGCGGGACGGAGGGGGGTCTCGCCTCATCCTCCATGTCCTGGCCGCGCCCTCGCGGATCATCTCCGCCAGCTCGGGGTTGTCGCGCTCGCAGTCCCGAGCCGCAGCCAGCTGGAAGGCACACGCCAGGTCCGTCTCCATCTCCTCTAACGTCGGCGTGGCTTCATGGCGCGGAGGGGAGGGAGAGGCACGGTGATGCCGTTTGCAGGGCTTTTTGCCCTTCTTCGGCTTGGTCTTGTAGCCTGGCATGTTCGGGTGTCTCTGGTCGGCTCGTCGTTCTGTGACGCTGGGGTGCTGGAGCAAGGACGAGACACGAGTCCAGGTCTCCGATCCAAACGACACGGTTTTTATTTACGAATATTGCGCATCTGCGCACAGAAAACATTCACAGGCACACAACGTGCAGACTATAGACAACGACGAGCACAGGACACTGCGCGAGCGCACATTAAATAGACAAACCACATTAACCCCATGTGATTACGAGACGATTCACAGGTGAGACGGATTATCACATGACATAACCATAACCACGGAATATCCACAGACGCAGACGATGCACGTAGACTACGTAAACACACGCCCAAAAGGGAGGGGCCGGGGTCCTCAACGTGACAGTAAATACTCGCTGATTCCTGACCAAAACGATCCCTAGACTATAGTAGGTGTCCAAACTGATCGTAGTATCTACTCTGTACAGTATTGTAGCGTCGGGCCATGGGAGGCACCGGAGAGTAACTGTAATCCTCATGAGCCCCAGCGGCCCAGGAGTGTTATGTGTTATGTAAGTTTATGCCTTTGTGCTACGAGTTGCTGTTATCCTTCATATGTGCTGTTCGTGTTAGTCACCCCGGTCCATTTCATGTACTTGTGCCTTACTTGAGTCTCCCTTCCACCTATGTGTAATGTAATGCTATCCTCCATGTTGCATGTGTGAATTTAGCTGTTAAGTTTGTATAGTTATGCATATATAGCTTACTTTAGCTATCACGGAGAGACAACCAGTACACCGCTTCAAGCACATTTCCCTTTATTAACCAGTATTCCCCCCAGCCCCTACACACAGCATTCTGGGTAACGTAGTTCCCACCAGTACACCTCCTCCTTTTAGATGAGCAATACTCCATACAAATAGCATTCTGTAGCATGTACCTTTTTTAAATGTTTCTCCAACATCTTCACATATTTTCTTTAACCATGAACACCTTTTACTTGAACACATTTCAGAACTACATTGCTTTGTTTCCACAATTTTCTTTAACCTTTTTAAACAGTCCATTATCTTGCCATGACACTCTCGCCACCTTCATCTTTTTTTTTTTTTCCAAAAAAAAATAAAACAGTTCGTTTGTCCAGTCTAACAGGAGGTCTAGACAATCTTTCAGATCTTGTGACAAATCCAGTTGGACGTAGATGGCGTCTGTTTCGCCTCAACATCCCTCGAGAAGTGTCAACCAAGTAAGATCTCGGAGTATCAGCTGGTCCAATGACAGAACCTTGGACCTGCTCTGTAGCAAGCCAAACCTTTTGCCCCATGTGAAGCTTGGGAAGCGGACGAGAGCCGTGGCGTCGGTTGTAGTTACTCGCCTGTCGCTCTCGCACTGCTTCATCCTTCTTGCGGAACTCTTGTAGATTAGGCCACGCTGGGGACAAATTTCTAGGAGGTTGGGGTAATGTTGTGCGCAAGCGTCTCCCCATAAGTAGTTGGGAGGGAGAGAAGCCATGCTCTAAAGGCGTTGCTCTGTACGCTAGCAGTGCTTTGCTGTAGTCTCTCTCCTTTCTCCACAGTCCTTTGATGGTGCGCACTGCCCGTTCTGCTTCCCCGTTAGCTTGAGGATAACGTGGGCTACTGGTGGTGTGTATGAATTTGAACTCGCGTGCAAAATGTCTAAAGGTGTCTGACACAAACTGCGGTCCGTTGTCAGAAACAACCTCGTCAGGGATGCCATGGCGTGCAAACGCGTCCTTGATCGCTCGCACTGTGACCTCTGAGGATGTGGTCTTGAGCTCTGCCACTTCGATGTATCTGGAGAAATAATCCACAATGAGCACATAGTGCTTCTTTTCATGCTCGAAGAGGTCCATACCTACTTTACACCAAGGGCGAGCTGGGACTGAGCTAGGTAACAGTGGCTCACACCGCTGCACTCTGTGTTGCATGCATATGTCACAGTTTTCCACCATCAGCCTGATTTCAGATGACAGACCTGGCCACCAAACAGAATGATGAGCTCTGGCTCTGCATTTAGAAATGCCCTGGTGTCCCTCATGAATCCTTTCAAGGATGTCTTTCTGTAGTTGAACTGGAATCACTAATCTGTCACTCTTTAGGAGAAGGTTATCCACCACGGTCAGTACGGCTCTGACTTGCCAAAAGTGTCTTAAGTCTTTGCCTACTGCGTGTTTCTCTGGCCAGCCAGCTAAGCAGTAGTGTTTGACTTTCTGACATGTGTTGTCAGCTGCTTGGGCCTCTCGTATCTGTTTCAGACGAGTCTCAGACACAGGCAGTGATGCCACTATGGTGTCCACAAAAACCCTAACATCTTTTTCCAACTGCTGATCAGCTTGTGTCCACACGTCATTGAGCGGTGCACGTGACAGTGTGTCTGCAGTTATAAGGTTTTTTCCTGGGACATGCTGTATGTCATAAGAGAATCTCAAGAGGCGAAGGCGGAATCTGAGAATTCTAGGTGGTAACTCATCTAGGCCTCTGGTACCCAGAAGGGGTACGAGTGGTTTATGGTCAGTGAGTAATGTGAAGTGGAGGCCTTGGAGATATGAGACTAACCTTTCACATGCCCATGTTACCGCCAGTGCTTCTTTTTCAATTTGCGCATAGCGCTTCTCTGTGTCACTCAGCCCTCTTGAAATGTATGTGACAGGTTTCCACGTGTCATCACTTTGTCTTTGTGTAAGTACAGCACCGACACCGTATGAAGATGCATCTGCTGCAACCCTGGTCTCTCTCTCTGGTGAGTACTGGGCCAATACTTTTGGTGAACTCAGCTCTTCTTTGAGTTTGCCGAAAGCTGTTCTTTGTGGATCTCCCCAGCACCACTCATTTCTTTCTCTTAGTAGCTCCTTCAGTGGAGTTGTAAATGAAGCAAGCTGTGGGAGGAATTTTGCGAGGTAATTTGCCATTCCCATAACTCTGCGCACGTCAGCCACACAGGTTGGCTCAGGCATTTGAAGGATTGCTCTCACCTTGTTTGGGTCTGCCTCTAAACCCTTTGCTGTGATTTTGTGTCCCACAAAAAGCATTTCACTCTTGCCAAACTCACACTTTTCATTCAGAGTGAGGCCTTCAGATTGAAGTTTCTGCAACACCTTGTGCAAACGCTGTTCATGCTCGATCGTGTCTTGGCCAAAAACAAGAATGTCATCGGCATGGCAGATCACTCCATCAAAGTTCTCTAGTAGCTGTGACATTCTGCGTTGAAAGTGTTCTGGGGCAGATACTATCCCAAATGGGAGTCGATTGAAAAAATATCTCCCAAACGGTGTAATGAATGTAGTGAGAGGCTTTGATTCATTCGTGAGGGGAATCTGCCAAAATTCTGACCTAGCATCCAATTTCGTGAACACTTTGGCATTGGACAGCATCGCTAGGGACTGGTCTACAGCTGGTAGAATGTGGCGTTCTCTCTTGACCCACTTATTCAAGTTAGTGAGATCTACACATATGCGGATTTTCCCATTTGGCTTGGGGACCACTACCATACCTGCACACCATGCTGTAGGGTGGCTCACCTTGGAAATGACCCCCATACGCTCCATCCGGTCTAGCTCCTCCTTCACCTTCTCTCTCAGTGGCAGTGGAACTCTGCGGGGTGTTGAAAGCGTATATGGTGACGCATTTTGTTCCAGGTCAATGTGATATGGCTCTTGCAGTAGCCCAAGCCCTCTAAACACAAAGGGGTATGCCGCAACAAAGTTTGGAGTGTTTTGTTGTGTAACCGCATCTATGCGGTGGACAAGGCTCAATGCTTCAAGTGCTGGGAGCCCCAATAGTGCTTTTGTCAGTCCAGCAACAATATAAACGTCCTGTGTGCAGCTCCGCCCCTTCGTCTTAAGGACTCCTTGAAAACACCCTTTTACATCTAGGATGTTATGGCCTGGCCCATAAAGCACCTTCTTTGCTTTTTTGAGGTGTCCAAGTTTGTTTTTGATGAAAACACTCTCTGGGACCGCTGACACTGCTGCTCCTGTGTCTAATTTGAACTGGAGGATTGTTCCATTTATGGAAATTGTTTCTGTCCACTCTAGAACAGTAGATGAGGACAATTCTCCGAGAAAACCGAAGTCCTCTGAGCAGGATTCACATTCACCATGAGACACAGAGTCTATTTTCGATGTACGACATGCAGCGGCAAAGTGTCCTTTTTTGTGACATTTATGGCATTCAGCCTCTCTAGCTGGACAATCTTTACTTGCGTGCTTTTTTCCAGCACCACATCTGCCACAGTCTCTTTGGTACTGATGCTGTTTACCTTTATGGATGCCTTTTCTGTCTTGTTTTTCATACTTTCCGTTTTGAAAAATCTTTTTGTTTCCCGCTTTTCCTCTTATAGCATCTACATTAATGTCTTTGGCTGCTTCTGAATTTTTATAGCCATGCAGTACCACTTGCTGTTTTTTCACGGTTTCATTTTGGCTGACTTTTTGTATCGCTTTGCTCAAAGTTAAGTCAGGATCTAGCTGCAGAAGTTCGGACAATCTGTGGTCTCGAATTCCCACTACAAGCCTATCCCTGATTAGCTCTTCTTTCAGCGCGCCAAAATTACACTGCTCTGCGAGCTTATGTACTGCTGTGATAAATGCCTCTGCACTTTCCCCCTCTTCTTGGCATCTGCGATTGAACTGGGCTCTTTCAAATATAACATTATGTTTCCCTACACAGTGTTGCTGAAATGCTTGTACAACTGTGTCGTATTTCTTCTTGTCTGACTCACTGAGGGGCAGTACTGCTAGGATATCGTCTGCTTCATCTCCCATAGCGTAGAGTAAAGAGTTTACCTGATATTCCTCTGGTTTTGTGCTCAGTCCTGATGCTAGACGAAAGCGTTCAAACCGCCTAATCCACCTGGGCCACTCGGCTGAGTTGGAAAAGTCGAAGGGCTCCGGGTGTGTTATCTGTACTGCTGCAACTGCCATTTCTTCAATTTATTTATTTTTTTGTGCTATGAGTCAAATTCATTGGGAATAAAAAAAACATGCCGGCCGTTTTTGCTAAGCTGCACTGCTCTCGCTCGAGTTTCGCGCGCCTTTTCTTTTTCTCTCCGTAACTCTCGGTTTTTCTTTTCCGTTCACAGCGACAGCCTCGAGTCCGCTCACTTTACGCATGTAGTGGCAAATGTACGTGGCATTCGCTAAACTGCTCACTTCTGACACCATGTATAGTTATGCATATATAGCTTACTTTAGCTATCACGGAGAGACAACCAGTACACTGCTTCAAGCACATTTCCCTTTATTAACCAGTATTCCCCCCAGCCCCTACACACAGCATTCTGGGTAACGTAGTTCCCACCAGTACAAAGCTCCAGGTTATTGCGCATGCGCGCATTGAGTTTTACTGTCATTGCATTAATAAAGCCAATCAAAAGACAAGATGGACCTGCCTACGACCTCTTCTCTCCACACCACGCCACAGTATATTAAAGCAAACACTAAAAAAGATTAGACATTTGATGTTTTGCGAGTTGAGAGAGAGAGAGAGAGAGAGAGACGCACTTCCTGAGCGTAATGCCCAGTGGGATTAGGTCAGAATTCTTCACTAAAAAGACCAACATAATTGCTTTATTAATTTTTTTAATGTATTTAAACATTTTCTTATTTTCTATTAGTGCTTTTTATGTTTAGATTTGTTAAACAAATTTTTTAAATTGAGAGAAAGAGAGATATGTTTCATAGTTTAGAGATTGTGGTATTGGCGTTATGTATGAAGCAAACATCCCAGATTTTCTTGTGTATGCACTTCAATAGCGCCACACATTTACATGGCTGAACCAACCATTATCACGGGTTCATATTGTTCCCGTGAAACATATTATCATTAGCGTGGTATTGGCGTTATGTATGAAGCAAGCGTCCCAGATTTTCTTGTGTATGCACTTCAATAGCAGCAACAAAGTAATAAAGGTATAGTAAAGTAATATTTATTTTTACATTTATTTATTTTTACTCATACAGCATAGTAACATAATATTTTTTTGCAGTGTTTATGCTTGTGTTTGACTGATATTTCATTTGTGTAAATATTTCGTTCGTGTAAATAACTTAGCGTCATTTATTAATTTTTACTCATACAGCATAGCAATATAATATTTTTTTGCAGTGTTTATGCTTGTGTTTGACTGATATTTCGTTCGTGTAAATAAGATATTTCGTCCGTGTAAATAACTTAGCGTCATTTATTTATTTTTACTCATACAGCATAGTAAGTAACATAATATTTTTTTGCAGTGTTTATGCTTGTGTTTGACTGATATTCACGGATTGCCGTGAACCATTATAACAGGTCCAATCACCTTTTATAGTTCCCGTGTATGCATGGGATTAGCCCGGTTTCGGCATTATGTGTGAAGCGCCACCTATTATAATAAAGTATAATTAGTATGCACTGTTGTGGGTGTGTTCTTCAGAGTCATGATAAAAGCTGAAACCCAAAGGCAGGCGACTTACATTTTCACTACTATCCTGTGTGGAGACGACGCAAAACACCATGGCAAGACAGAGGACGTTCACCGGTCAAGAAGTTGCGGCTTTGCTGACGAACGAGGACTGCTGTGAGTCCGATGCGGGAGAAGGACCCTCCTGTTTTTTGACCAGTGATTCATCCGATGAAGAAAGAAGCAGTACATCGGATGAGGTACTACAGAGCCCTCCAAGGAAGAGACGGACACAGGCTGACACCACACCTGCACCAACCGTACGGGCAAAAGATGGAACTGTTTGGGAGAAGGTTGGCATCGCACGCTCTCGTGTCAGCAGCTGTTCGCCTAATTCAACATTCGTTGAGCCGTCCGGGCCTACAGAGCATGCAAAGGTATAGTAACTTCATATTTCTTTCCAGTGTTTCTGCTTGTGTTTGAATGATATTTAGTACGTGTAATTTACCTAGCGTCATTTGTTTACTTTTACTAATACAGCGTAGGATCACAAGCAGACTGCAGAGTTTTCTGTGTTTGCTCGACATGGAGATGCTGCAAATCATCACAGATTGCACTGTCCATGAAGCCCGCAGAACAGACAGCAGCTGGAGTTTGTCGGTCAGCGAGTTCATGGCGTTCGTAGCAATCCTATTCTACGAGCAGTCCTCTGTCCAGTTGG